>NC_092437.1:15656667-15833909 GCF_036169615.1 Heliangelus exortis | reverse complement strand
TAAATTCCAGACACCAACCCCATGCAGAGGGGGTGGACAAGAACCCATGTTTGGGTGGACCCAAACCATTGATGCTCTCTCAGCTGAATCCCTTGGCAGATGCAGACTGGGACTCAGACCCTCTGAGGACAGATCCAGACAAGAACATCACTTGATGTATCTCTGTTCTTACACCCAGTATTCTGTGTCCACCTGACTGATAATTCTGCAGCAGCCATTGTCCCAGCAGCAGATCCTGAGCTGTTTAACCCCAGACTTGGCACAGACCAGAGCAGCTTCCACAGAACATGCTGAACAACCAGGGGTGAACATCCAGGAGGAAATTTCTTATCAAAACTCGAGCAAGCCTGACAGTAGCTTGGCACATAAAATGTGAATTCCATTCCATTCTGCCCACAATTATTCTTCCTTATCCAACTGAGGTTTCTTTGTTTCTTCTACTGCACAGGAGTTCCTGCTACAAAGCACTGGTTAAAGCTGCCCCACAACTTGGACATCCCAGAAGACATCTCAGGTATTATGCTAGTTGTAAGAGAGACTGAAAGAGCTTTTCAGAAGACAGGGACTTATGGTATAGACAGTGACCTTAGCCCAGGTCTCCTGTGTTTCAGCCACTGGACTGATGACCATTGCAAAATTTCTTATTTCTCTAGGCCTCGTGGGACAAATGAAGAGGAGCAGTTCATGCCTCAACTAATCTATGTATCCCAGGCTTTTCAGCCCAAGTATTTTCAGACCACACTGGCAGAGATGTGGCCTCTTCCAAGAGGAGAGCTGGGGATGCAGAACCAGGATTTGCACAAGTGCAGGACATGTTGGGGGCTGCCAGAGATGGACACACTGGCACTACAGACATCCACAGCTTGTACAAAGCCTTTAGTTGCCTTCAACCCCAAACAAGGGTGCTTCCCTCTTCTCCTCTATTCCCCCTCCTTCCCCATCCCATCAGCTAACAGGACACACTTAATCAAATACTGGTACTTTACTACCTCATTCATGAGGTCCTTTGAGGACAACACTTTTTTCCAACAGCAGAACATCTTTTACCAGCAATGTCTAAAAGCCAAAGCCAAGCTGGAAACACCAGGGAAAAGAAAAGTGCAGAAGTGCATTCAGCTGCCCCTGCACTCAGAGCCAGGAGATCCCAGGCTGCTCAGCATCCCTGGATTTTCTCCTTCAATTATCACAGTGCAGTCCCAGGCACACAGCAGATGCTCTGCATGTGCACATTCTGTGTACAAATGCACATTCTGGGTAGGGATTGATGGGAAAAACATTCTGGTGGGGAGTAGGTACCACTCCAAAGAGATAACATTCGGGATCTCAGAGCATTTTCTTGCTCATGTTAAATGATTTACCCACTGAATTCATCCCCAAATAAAATTTATAAAACAATTCCATTTTCTTTTCCCCCCCTTTGAAGGAAAAAGGGAAAGGGAGAGGAGGAGAGGAGAGGAGAGAGAGAGAGGAGAGGAGAGGAGAGGAGAGGAGAGGAAGAGAGGAGAGAGAGGAGAGGAGAGGAGAGGAGAGGAGAGGAGAGGAGAGGAGAGGAGAGGAGAGGAGAGGAGAGGAGAGGAGAGGAGAGGAGAGAGAGGAGGAGAGGAGAGGAGAAGAGAGGAAAGGAAAGGAAAGGGAAGGAAAAAGAAAAGGAAGGGAAGGGAAGGGGAAAGGGGAAGGGAAAAGGAAAGGGAAAGGGAAGGAAAAGGAAAGGAAAGGGAAAGGGAAAGGGAAAGGGAAAGGGAAAGGGAAAGGGAAAGGGACAAGGGAAGGGAAAGGGAAAGGGAAAGGGAAAGGGAAAGGGAAAGGGGAAGGGAAGGAGGAAGGGAAGGGAAGGGAAGGAAGGGAAGGGAAGGGAAGGGAAGGGAAGGGAAGGGAAGGAAGAAAGGAAAGGAAGGAAAGGAAAGGAAAGGAAAGGAAAGGAAAGGAAAGGAAAGGAAAGGAAAGGAAAGGAAAGGAAAGGAAAGAAAGGAAAGAAAGGAAAGGAAAGGAAAGGAAAGGAAAGGAAAGGAAAGGAAAGGAAAGGAAAGGAAAGGAAAGGAAAGGAAAGGAAAGAAGGAAAGGAAAGGAAAGGAAAAGGAAAGGAAAGGAAAGGAAAGGAAAGGAAAGGAAAGGAAAGGAAAGAAAGGAAAGGAAAGGAAGGAAAGGAAAAGGAAAGGAAAGGAAAGGAAAGGAAAGGAAAGGAAAGGAAAGGAAAGGAAAGAAAGGAAAGAAAGGAAAGGAAAGGAAAGGAAAGGAAAGGAAAGGAAAGGAAAGGAAAGGAAAGGAAAGGAAAGGAAAGGAAAGGAAAGGAAAGGAAAGGAAAAGGAAAGGAAAGGAAAGGAAAAGGAAAGAAAGGAAAGGAAAGGAAAGGAAAGGAAAGAAAGGAAAGGAAAAGGCAGAGGATCACTGTGGCTTCTCCAGCTCTGAATTACAAGACAGAGAAATACATCTTTGGGGGATTTTTTTCTCCCTCCAAAATAATAACCCAAACCTAGAGGTACTTGAGCAATAACTCTTGTACTAAATTGCTTCCCTTTCCTGGTCACCTTACCTGCAAAGGGGTTAAACAAATTGCATCCCAGGAGCAGTTCTTTTGTTGCCCTTGGAATGAGTTTGTACAGGTGTGTAAATGTCCTCACAGCTTTTTCTGGTGGGAAGTATAAGCAAAAGAAGCACTGAGAAAAGGATCAAACTACCCTGCACGAGGAAAACTGAAAAGTAGTCATTGAAAAGAAAAAAAAAAAAAAGAAAAAAAAAAAGAAAGAACAAGGAGGCTATGGCTTGTTGCAGAATTTAGTTATCAAGAAGAGCATCTACTCAGCAGAAGATCAATTATTTTCTTTTTTTCTAAAGACTTTTGTGGTATTGTAATTAAGGAGCTTTTGAGGTAGGTGCACATTTTAATTGTGAGATGAATAAATGAAAGGCAACCATACTGCACTGTCATGATGGAAAGGCTGATGGAATGGGAAGGGGGGGGGGTGGTAATTACATTATATTCTTTCAGAGAAGGTGTTGTATGAAAAATCAGGGCTGAGCTGACAATGTCTGATCTCCCTGTGCAGTCACTTCATCCTTTAAGGAATGAGGCTCAGCAGGAGCAGGGGGGCAGGAGGATGGAGCAAGAGGGTTCATCCACAGCAATAGCACTGCAGTTCTGCTGTGGTGAAGCAACTGCACTCATCAGAGCCCTTTTCTCAGTCACAAAACCCAGAGCTGGGGGGTTCTGACCAAGCTGGGCTGGGGGTTGATCAGCTCAGTGGTCCTTGAGTTGATCCCCCCCTCCAGGGAAGCTGATTCCTCCCTGGAAACACTTCAGGCAAAACAACCTTAGTAACAGATAAATGTTGGATGGTGTCAGCTCATCAGACAGAGGCTTCCATCTCCCTCCTGCCCCTGCCTGGCTCCCACAGCTCTGGAAGGGGATTCCTCACCTCCCTCAGACCCCAGAAGGCAGAACCCCCCCTGCCCTCCCATCTTCAGCACCCAGCAAAAGTGGAAAACATTTGGAAAACTTCCAGCTCAGGTTTGCTGCCAGGCCATTTCCTGAAACAACACCATGGAAATTGAGGGAATTTCACTCATAGAACTCCAGAGCTGTGACTGAGTTGCACCAGCAAAGCACCAGGAGCAGGAACAGGAGCTGAATCCTTGGAATTGCTCAGCACCCCCCAATGGCTGGGGTGCCATGACCTGGAAACAAAGGGGGTGAAAGGGTTTCTTCTATTTCCCTCAGATGTTTTAATGCCAGCTGTGGCAGTTCCATCTCATTAGAGCTCTTGCCCAACAAGAAAATTTGAAAACCCCATCTAATGCTCCCTGGTTCATGGGAACAGCTTTTCCTTCACCTTGAGTTCCTTAAAGAAATCTGATTACAAGAATAAACAGTGTTCTGTAAAGCAAGAAGGGGAAATATGATCCCCCATACCCTGTGTCACCTACTTTTTCTCCAGAATATATGAGGAAGTCAATGCACATCAAAAGGACCAGCAAGGATGAGGATGGCTGTGAATCACACTGATTCCCAAATGTCCACTCCAGCTCAGTGCTCTGAGATTTCTCACCTCAGGCACAGAAAGGTGAGAGCCCTGCAGCATTTGTTAGACAAGAAATGACTGTAGGAAGGAGTCCCTTTTTTTAGACCACACTGTGAGTGATGAAATGATCATAAAATATGGCAGGGATGATTGTCCCTTTACAGCTGAGCTCTTGTGATTAAAAACAAGCAGGAAGCTCACAGGATTTGCTCATCACTGAGTTGAGATTCTGGTTTTTTCCATGGCTGCTTTTCTATCCCCAGGTTCTGCCAAAGCCAAGTCTGACCACACCTTGCATTTGTGTTCTCCTGTGTCTTATCCTCTTATTCCCTCTTTTTGTGACTCTCGGGGTCCTAGCAGCCCTTTCTTTGAGCTGGAGAGGGGGACCCAGACAGAGACCATCTGATGCAACTGCTCTGAATTAATTGTTTTAATTCATCATTTTGTGTGCAGTGATGCTCAGGCACCTGAGTTGTGGATGTTTGAGTGTGTTCATGCCTCCAGTAATGTTCTTGAGGAGCTATCCCAGGACAGGGCTGACATCTCCATGGCCTCAAAATGCCTTTCCTGAACTATTTGTTCATTTAAAAAATGGCAACTCTGATACCCACTGGACACCAAGTTTTTATACCCCTGGGTCAGTCACCCGTGACCAAACCTTCCAGCTCAAGGCTGCCTGCCCAGAGGACTGGGTAAACCCCAGGTAAATCCCAGGTTTGATACGGGATTATTAAGTGCTTCTACCAGCTTCAGCCTTTAAAATGTTTAAAATAAATGCCTTCCTCTCTCATATCCCTGCATCAACAGAACTGAGCTCCTGGGTATCTCTTTCTAGGCAACTTCCAGGGCATCTTGAATTTCAAGACATGGGGACCAGAAGGAGAGGTCTCCTGGAGGGAACTTACCTTGCAATTTTTACAAATAATTTTTGTCTTTTTAGTTTGTAAAGTTCTTAACATAGTATTCAGGGACTAAAAAAATAGAAGGGAGAGATGATAGCAAAGCCTTCATCAGACTAGTCCTGACACCTCAGAATTATAAATAAAAAAGAAATCATTTTTTCTTTCTTAAATGTGCAGATTTAGAAGACTGAATAAACATTGCAGCTCTTGGTACAACATCTTTTTTTCTGGTCTTATGGTAGCACAGAGAATTTGTAATGATACAAAAATTCAAAGCAGTCAACTTCCAGGTTAGATCAGGTCATTTAGTGCCTTGTCCAACTGTTCAAGAATCTACATGGCACAGACCCCATGCCCAACCTCTTCTGGTGCTTCCAGGGGATGAACAGCATCACTCAAGGCTGTGTAAAAACGTTCAGAAACATGCAGGTAAATAAATAGAAATTGTACAAGATGTTGCTTTACATAAACTTTATGGTTTACAGAGCCTTCATCAAAATTCAGGTGTAAAGAGAAGTGGCAAACCAGTTCAAATTTGTTCAGTTTTTCTCTATTTATAGTCTGCCAGGAATGGCAGCAAAAAAAATTACTATCAGGTTACCTCACCAGTTAATGCTTTAATTACTGGCTCTTCCACAGTATTTAATTTTCTGTTCAGCCCATCTCATCATCACAAAGGTGCTTGTGACCAGCACTCCCAAGTGTGCTCCCACTTTTGAGGAAGCACAGAGCATGTTAAGAGGGTGCAGCTTTATTCTGGGAACCTGAGGAACAGATGCAGCCTTATCCATTGCAGGGATTCTGCAGGGGGTCCCATCTAAAGACCAAATCCATCTGCTGAAAGACTCTACTGGCCTGGGAGATCTTTAGCAAAGCTGCAGCAGATGTCACCTTGCTGGCTGCTGTTCCATACTCCCCACTCACTTCTGATGCTCTTGTTCTCTCACTTCTCAAGCTGACAGTTCATTTTCCCTCCTATAAGATCCTTCCATTCCATAAGAGAATATTTACAGACATCCATACCCTGTTGCCCATGCACACTTTCAGACAGCTGGTTCATGGGATTTGTGTTTTCACTGAGAGGAGAGGTACAGAAATATAATTTGCATTGAGGATGAGGATGTGAGGATGCTCAGTCTCCTGGGGTTCTCTTAATTTGAACATCTCCAGTATATTAGAACCACAGAACCGCAGACTGGTTTGGGTTGGGAGGGACCTTAAAGCTCCCCCAGTGCCACCCCTGCCATGGGCAGGGACACCTCCCACAGCCCAGGGTGCTCCAAGCCCCATCCAACCTGGGCTGGAACACTGCCAGGGATGGGGCAGCCACAGCTTCTCTGGGCACCCTGGCACAGGGGCTCAGCATCCTCACAACAAATAATTGCTTCCTAAGATCTCATCTAAACCTTCCCTCTTTCAGTAGGAAACCATCCCCCTTTGTCCTGTCACTCCAGGCCCTTGTCCCAAGTCCCTCCCCAGCTTTCCTGGAGCCCCTCCAGGTGTTGCAGACAGACACCCTTCATGGAATAATAGAAACCTTTGGGTTAGAAGGGACTTTAAAGATCATCAAGATCCAAACCCCCTGCATGGGCAGGGAAACCTCCCACCAGACCAAGCTTCATCCAACCTGGCCTTAAACATTTACAAATCACAAGAGTTCAAAAGCCATACCTAAAACCCCCCTGGCAAGGTTTCTGCCTGCCTGTGCCCAGCACCCAGCTCGGATATGGTGAAGCTGGAGCCAGGCTGGGAAGGAGCTGTGGGAACCTTGCTGGAGCCACCCTTTTGCTCCATCCTTTCTCTCTCGTCCATGCCTGGGCTCAGTCTGTGCTTGGCCTCTTCTCTTACTGGTCCTGACTTGGCTTCCTGGCTGGACCAAGGATCTGGGATGACGAACCAGTCTGGAAGGAGCTGGCTGTCCCCAGGACCCAACCTCCTTGGGCAGGTCCTGCAGGGCTGCAGCAGGACACTGTCCCAGGGCTTTTTGTCATACCCCACCCTGGGGCAGCTCCTGAGTGTTGGAAATCCCTATGCAGAGCAGAGGGGAAATGTGGGAGAGGATTTCCCTCCCTCCTGTTATAAACCAGAGGAGAGTTGTTCCCAGCTGTGCAGATCTTGTTGCTAATATTTTGCTTCCTGTGCTTTTCCCTTCACCTCCTCTATCCACACCAAAAATTTCAACAATATCAACCATTCCATTGGGAAGGAGCCAACTGCTGAGTGGCCCTGGCTGTGGGGCCACACTTGGGCCTGTCTGTCTCTCTGGTGTTGTCCTCTTGGCTTGGTAATTGGGATGTGCTCATTTCCAGTGCAAGACAGTCCCAAAAACAACCCAAAAAAAACCCAACAAAAAAAAAAAACCTGTTCTGCTGGCAGCAGTGAGAGGTGCTGGCATCCACCCCACTTAGTTCTCAGTTGTCAGGACACCTCAGCCCATCTCCCACCTCTCTGCTTCTGCCAACAGGGAGACTGAACGGATGCTGTGTGCAAATAGAACATGAATTTTCCTGACAGGGTAATAATAAGGCTAAATCAGTACTAGGGTTTTTAACCTATGTGCAGTATTTGAGTTCCATGTCATCTTTACAAATTGTAAACTGGATAAATGACTAAATATTTACACATAGGATTTTCATTTGAGACTTTCCAGCCATGGAAGGGATACCAGAAAGAAAGAAAAATGTGCTGGACAATGTCCTCAAAGTACAACAGTGGAGCAATAGGATAACTCATTCCTGGTGAACAGGAACTGTTTCTTCTGATGGGCATTAATGCTAAGATCAAAATATGATCTCCTGAGAGACAGTTTAACCTACATTAAAGGATAAAAATAAGCAAATATGCTCCGGGATCCTAATTTTGCCTCTGGCAGCAGGTGCTTACAGAGTTCAGAGCACCCAGATAGGAAATGTCAGCTCCATCTCTTCTCCCCACCCAGTATTTATAACATCCAAATCATTGCTCTAAGCCCTGTGCAGCCCCTGTTCACTTGCTCAAAAGTGGATGGCTGGGTCTGGCTTGCTAAAAGCTTCACTGTATGTTCCAGAATGAGCAATTACAGTATTTTAGGAGCTGCTCTCCAAGACCTTAAAGCTTCTCTGAGCTGTGGCTGGGTTCTGCTTTGCACCAGAATGTTGCCTTGAGAGAAGATCCTACCTGGCTGGAGTTTCAGGTCCCACCACACAGTGCTGCATTCCTGAGGCTGATGACACTCCCAGATGCAAGGCAAGGATTCTTGACTGGGGGGGAACAACAAGGAAAACCACAGCATCCTGCAAGAACAGCTCGGGGCAGACTAAGGAAGCCCCTGTGTAAGGACTTATCCCATATTTTTAGCAAGGTCAGACCCAATTCTTTCATTTTTTCTTCCTGTGGTCAAGTCTAAATTGTGACCCAGGCTCCATTCCACCAAGGGGTGCCTGGAACACAACAGATTCTGGGGCTGCCCCACTCCAGAAAGCAGCAATCTTTGTCCTGCTGCTTATTCTGTGAAAGGAGCAGTTTGCTTTCTGTGAAACTGGTCCTTGTGGAGGACAGAAAAGAAAAATCACCATTTTTTTCTGTCTGCTGGACCAGCAGCTCAGCAAAGTGACAGGGAGCTGGGAATGGGCTGACATTTATACTTTTTAATTTCTGTGATGTTCTCATGAAAGACTTTGCCTGGATACATCTGGTGCACTTGGAGGACATCAGGTGAATGCTTCACGGGGGCAAAGTCCTTTTCAGCTGAGTGAGTTTTCTGTCTCTTTAGCAGCTGAGTCAAGTATTCCAGGAGGAGGCTGGCTGGAAATAAAGAGATGCTTCTTTCAAGCCTCCCACCTTAAGCTGCATGAAAGCAGCAAATGTAGTGAAAAGAGTGACCTGTCCCAGAGGGTATGTATTGGGTAACAAAGTCCTGAGTTCAAACAGTTCTGGCAGGGCATGACCATGACCTGCAGCTGGCAGGTCCCTCTTACATCCTGCACAGTAACTGTGATTTCAAGGTTCTTGTGTGGGTAACACCTACTGCTCAGTATAAACCACTTCAGAGCTGTCACAGAGACTGGAGGGAATCACTTCTGGGAGGAGAAGTCACCTGCAAAGGGTTTGTTGGCTCTGCTGAAAGGCGGAAGATCTGGGGTGTCTGGCTGGATGTGTTCTGTGAAGCAGAAGGACCTGAGAAACTGAAAGACATGGGCCCAAGAGCAGTGATGGTGTCACTGGGACTGGAGTGGACAGCAATGTTTGTCCCAGCACAAGGGGCAGGGGTGGGGGATCTTCCCTCTTCACCCTTCCACTCCCAATCCCTGCATCCAGAGGTGGGAGCAGCCTCCTGGCTCATTGCTCTGGGACAGATCCATGGTGTGAAGTCCCCTCTGCCTTGTCCTGCCACTCCTGTGTGCCACCATCCCAAACTCACTGTCCTTTCTTCAACTTCCAGCTCCCCTTGCCCATCCCAGCAGCATCAGGAGGATTCACCTGCTGGGCAAGGGCTGCCTCAGAAGCCCAGCACCCCGGGGACATGGTCCTCTGGGGCTGCACAGGAGTCAGTCTGTCCTACAGGGGCCACTTGCTGTCCCCTCTCTTTGCTGGATGGAGAGATTCTTACACAGCTCCTCTCCTGAGGAAGCCCCTGGAGTCAGGGATAATCTGACTGCATCCAAGCCCTGCATCCAAGCCCTGACTGGTTTGCTGCCATTTTAAACACTGTCTCTCTATTAAGCTGCACACCTTTGATTCACCAGCCTTCCTGGGAAGTTTCCGAGGCCTTTTGTTTCTAGGTTGGTGCTATGGCAGCATTCCTGTTCCCATCCAGAAAGGTTTTGGCGTTCAGAGTGAGGTGAGGTTACACAACCTGTATTAAAATAACAGCACAGCAAAAAACTCTGCTTGCTCAGCCTCAACAACAACCACTCTGGTCACTGCCAGAACAAAATCTTACTTAACTTTTCTGGCTGCAGGAGCCTGAGGACCCTGGTGTTGACCACCATCCCTCTCCAACCATGGATTTCATCTCCTTCCTACAGCTGACTGCTGAGACAGTAAAGCAGCAGTGAGTTTTGGGACAGCTTGACTTCTGTGTTCAAGTTCCTTGAAAAAGTGCGATGTACTGTTTGGGACATGAGCCTCTTTCAGAACACAAAGGTGAAGGTGCTGAGCCCCTGTGCCAGGGTGCCCAGAGAAGCTGTGGCTGCCCCATCCCTGGCAGTGTTCCAGCCCAGGTTGGATGGGGCTTGGAGCACCCTGGGCTGTGGGAGGTGTCCCTGACCATGGCAGGGGTGGCACTGGGGGAGCTTTAAGGTCCCTTTCAACCCAAACCAGTCTGGGATTCAATTCAGAAGTGTCCTGCAGTGTGGTGGCCATGAGCATCACACAGAGCTGAGAAGAGCAGTGTCCTGGCTTGGCCATCCCACAGCAGGGACAGGCAGGGCCCAAGGGGAACACTTTCCCCCCAGGTAACTGCAAGGTAACTGAAATACTCCACTGACAACGCAATGCAATAAAAACAGAGCAAGGATTATCTTGCTGCTGTTCTGCAAACACAACTCAACCTCTGCACAAAACAGCCACAAGGATGACTGGGATGGACAAAAAACACTTCTCTTCCCTTTCCCCTCCCCCTCCCCCCTCCCCCTCCCCCCTCCCCCTCCCCCTTCCCTTTTTCCTTTCCTTTTCCCTTTCCCTTCCCCTTTCCTTCTTCCCTTTCCCCTTCCCTTCCCCCTTTCCCCTTTCCTTTCCTTTTTTCCCTTTCTGTGTCCTGCAGCTGTTCCATTTTACCAAACCCAGCACATCCTGTGCCTCTCTAAGCTCATTTCCCACTCCTTCCTCGGCTCCCAGCTGCTCCCTGTGCTGGGAGCAGCCGGGAATCGGGGCTGTTCCTTACTTGAGCATCGTGTTACAAGCATCGTGTTGGGGCTCCTGGCACCTCAGCTGTTCCTGGCTTAAAATAAGCAGAGCTGCTAAGTCTGGGGCTCTGCATCTTGCTGGGACAGAGGCATATTAAAGAAAAGGTCCTGACAAGGTTTTGATTCTGCTCTCAGCAAAACGCTTCAGAGGAGCTAAACTTAGATATCATTTACTCACAGCTTTAGAGAGCTCTTAAAGGACCAGGAAAGAAATAGTCAAGGTAGTGCATTTTATTATGCTCACCCAACAGCATAACCTCAGCTTAACTCCAGGTTAATGGAACTTAGGGTGGCACAGGAAGAATAGAAATTGTGAATGAGCAAAAAGAAACCTAAATCTATGCTTTTCAGAAGGCAGTGGATGTTGTATAACCTTAGGTTTGACCTCAGGAAGAGAGTTGCAAAAGCAAAAACCATCTAAACTATAAAGCTATAAGCTGCTCTGGAGAGCTCAGAAACCTCCTGAGAGCAGTGGGTGTTGTTGGGCAGTCTTTCACTCTGTAATAAAGAGCTCCCAAGGAAACTGCATTTCCTCCCTTTTACATCCCAGTGATGGGCAGCCGGTCCCCACCAAGCATGGAACAGATTTCTAGTGCACAGTTTCAATAAAGTAAATAAATTTATTTTAGGTATTTATCTCTCTGTCATTAAAACATGCCATAAAGGTATTTCAGATAAATGCTTTCATGGACATTTTTAAAATTAGCAAGGAATGCAAATGGCTGCAAATGGCTGCAGCAGGACTTGGAGAAACCACTTGTTCTTGGCCAGAGCAGGTGACCTGAGACTTTTGCAGTAAAGGCAGAGAACCAGATGGCTTCACACCCTTCTGTGTCTCCTTCACCACTGCAGTCTGTTAACACGGGAGCCCTGTGCCTGAGTGTCCTTTCCCTTTCCCTTTCCCTTTCCCTTTCCCTTTCCCTTTCCCTTTCCCTTTCCCTTTCCCTTTCCCTTTGCCTTTCCCTTTTTCTTTCCCTTTCCCTTTCCCTTTCCTTTTTCCTTTCCCTTTTCCTTTCCCTATTCCTTTCCCTTCCCTTTTTTACTGAATTTCCAGAAGAAAGAGAGAGGCACACCAAACCAAAATTTATCATCCAAACCTCCTCAGATCCATCTCAGAGCTGATCCTGTCCTCCTGCTCTATCCCACATAACACCACAGGTTCCAGCACTTGGATCTAAATCCATCCATGGCCAAATGGAGCTCCAGCCAGCCTGAGGCACCAGCATCAGCTCAGCTTCACAGCTGCATCCTCCTCTTAGGAGCAGCATGGTCATGGTCTTCCTTATGTTAGGCCACAGACATCATTGGTATAAGGAGAGGACTGGAATTCTAACGTGCTTGGCTGGCAGCTGATGTCCTGTGCCTTGCTGGGAATGAGTATCCCTTGGCTGTCCCCCACTGTGACATTTACTGAGCAGTGCAGGAATGCAGAGCAGAGCTCTGGGTTCAGCTCTGCTCCTCAGGAGGGGTCAGAAGACTTTTTTTGTTTGTAGATTCCTGCAGAAGAGGGAAAGGAAAGGAGGAAAGCAGAGAGAGGGAGAGTTTCTGCCCAGCTCCTCAGCAGTTCCAAACACAGCCTCAACATCTCAGCATCTCATCCCCAGTGGTGAGCACCCAGGACCAGCAAAGGAATCCAGCTCTGGCAGGAGGGATGCTGTGCTAAGCCTTCTCATGCTCTTTATGTAAGAAAAGGCCCTGCACAGCCCAGGAAGTGCCTGCAGGAATCCTCTCTGGTTAAGGCATCGTGGTGTCTCTGCTCAGTGCAGACTGACTGCAGCCCTCTTTTGGTGGGTGGGAGCCACCCATGAGCAGAAGCCAATCCACAGCCATAAAGAAGCCTAACTCCTCCTTCTTCACTTTTATTTTTTGTCTGATTTGTTTCTCCAGACAGGGGGAAGCAGCTTGACTTTTCCCCATACCCATGTAGCATCAAATTTGGAAGCCTGGCATCTGAACTCCTGCTTGGGGGGTGCTCAGAGGTTGTGTTCACCTTAAATTACAGAATGCCCACCACAACAAGGGCTCTGCTGTGCTAAAAGTAAGAAACAAACCCTCCCATGCTGAGTTTACAACCAATGCACCAGAGAGAGAGAGAACATTTACCATTTTATGGACTAGAAGCAGAGCCATAAAGAGCCAGTTTAAAGTATATTTAAGTTCCAGGAAAGGCTCTCCTTGACTTCCCTCAGTTTTGGATCACACTCAGGGAAATTAAGTGACTTGCTTAAATTCTTACAGTGAGTTTATAGAAAAGCCAGAAACCAAATGCTAGATTTTGCTGAGCTTCAGCACTGGTGCCCAAGCCAGCCTGTGCTGGAGGTGCTGGGATGGCAGCAACAATCTGCTCGAGTGTGAAATTCTAGCTGCCAGCCTGACAAGGCTTTTATTTCTCTGACCTGTTCTATTGCTCAGATCCAGGTTTTTCCTTGAGCAGAAAAGAATTGCAGAGAAGATTTCAGAGCCATCACTGGACAGACACTAGCCTGGCCATGGTAACTCCTTGCCTGCTGGGCAGAGGGCACAAACCAGGTGCACAGCCCGGTGCAGCCCAGGTACCCAACTCCCAGGCCAGGAACTCTGAGGGATTTGCCTTCCTGAAGGCTGCATCCCAAGGATATTTGCTTCTTGACAGCCACAAGGACTCCTGATCTGAAGTTCTCAGCAACCACTCTGCCTGCTCTGGTGACCCAAATCCTCACCCACAAGTGTGGGGGAACAAGGTCATATTGTCCAGAAAATATATTTATTTCATCACACGCATTTGGCCCTAAGGTTTTCCTCCTGTTTCATCCACAAGCAAGGTTGGTACCATTTTGTTTGGGTTTAAAAGTTCCCATTCTAGCTAAGGGGCTTTCCCTAAAGAAAATGAGTTACTGCAGTGGACAAGGGGTTGGTTGGAATCACTTCAGCTCTCAACAAAATGCAGCTTCTCCTGGAGGGAAATGCAGCAGGGATTGAACAGCAATGCCCAGGAATGCAGACAACTGCACCCAGTGAAAAGTGCAAAGGATGCTGGAGATGTGTGCTCATACAGATGTTTGATTTTGGCTTAGGTACTGTTAGAAAAACATCAGTAAGGGGTTTCTGACTCAATGGCCTTTAGGTCTGGATCTGTTAAAGGCATCTTCTGGAGGCAAGGGGGCAAATCAATTTGAAGCAGTAAATTTGAAAAGAGAGTATTCTGAGGGGTTTATTTAAAGATCTTCTTGCTGCTGTTCCGTGCTCTGAAGCTCTATTCTTATGCCTTTGTTTTCATTTGAAAGAGAACACATTATTCCAACTGCCCTATGACTAGCAAAGATGATGATGAAAAAGAGATTAGTGTTTCCTTCTCTTCCTCACCAAGGAATGAGCACGTTAGAGGAATGGGTGTAAATTTAACAGATTTTAACAAAGCAGAAAGCATCTGCTGAGCACGGTGGAGGATGCCTTGTGTGGAGGATGCAAGAGATCAACAGGGGCACTTGAGGAAGGGTTGGTATTTACAGGCTGGACGCTGAGCTTTGGACCAAGCAAATGCTGTAGAGTCCCAGCTCAGCTTCATCATTAAAGGTTTTTAATTCTGATATTATCAAGCTCTGGGGCCCACAGCAGATGTCAACCCCTGCTGAGAGCCCTGGCCATGCCAAGCTTGGGGGATGTTAATGCTTTAATCTGAATGTGGCTGCCCAGGAGTCATACTTAAGATAAAGCTTTAAAATGAGCCATTTATATGCTGCATACCATAGATGTATTATTTCTACATGACAAGTTTTATTTAAACATTTCATATTTTTTGGCTCTGGCCATAACAGCAATTTAGTGCATCTAATGAACAGCAAAAATTACTGAGCAGTAATATGCAAACCTATGCAAAACAGTGTTTTAACCTCCCTGGGCCCTGCCTGCTGCCCACCAAGCCCTGCAGCACAGCCAGCCCAGGCTTGGCAGAGATTCACACAGCAGTAATGGGAATGATTTTTTTGTTTTTTCCTTACAGAGAGAGAACAACATGAATTTCCCTTAGAAAGGGAATGGGCAGCAGGTTAATCAATCTTGAGAGAGCTGGGAAATGGAGAGCAAATACTTGTCTTTGCTGTTTCCCAACACAGGAACAAGTTAAAAAACAGTGAAGCACCAAGGGGTGACCTCAGGACACTCTCTGCTCCCAACTGATAGCATCTCTGTGTGAACCTTAACTCAGGATGCCCAAAGCTTTGACCTTGAGAAAGAATAGGTTTGATATTTTGATGATATGTGAATATTCAACACTAAAGAGATTCTTTAAAACAAACAAACAAACAAACCAAGTTTTTTTGCAGCTGCTTTAGACCCTCACATACAGAGGAAGGGAGCCTTAGGCTTTCCTCTTCTGCATCAGAAAAAAGAGATGGAACTGAAGAAATCTCAGGAGTTTTTGGCTTGGGCCAAATCCACCCTCAGCTGACTTCCCATCCCAACTCATAGCACTCAATATAGAATAATTTGGGTTGGAAGGGACCTCTCAAGGTCCCCCAGTCCAAGCCCTGCAGTATCAGGGACACCCTCACCCAGATCAGAGTGCTCAGAGCCTCCTCAAGCCTCACCTTGAACATGATGAGGCCTCAACCCCCTCCCTGGGGACCCTGTGCCATTGTTCCACTGCCCTCATAGCACAGAACTTGTTCCTCACATCCAATCCAGATCTGTTTTTCTCTAATTTAAATCCATTGCCCCTCAGCCCATCACTCCAGGCCCTTGCACACTGTCCCTCTCAGCCTTCCTGGAGCCCCTTCAGACACTGGAAGGTCACTGTGAGGTCTCCCCAGAGCCTCCTCTTCTCCAGGCTGAACAACCCCAGCTCCCTCAGCCTGTCCTCATAGCAGAGATGTTCCAGCCCCCTGAGCATTTTCTTGTCCCTCCTCTGAACCCCCTCTCTCAAGCTGAGATGAGCACAGCAGGACACCAGTGCTTATTCGTTCTGCCTTTCCATTTTCTCCTTGCACAACGGGCAGAACTGGATATGGTTTAAAGGAAAAGCAGAGCACTGAGAGCATAGTTTTGCTGTTGGAGAGGGAGGTACTTCAGCAGCCAGAGGCAAAAGTTGTTCTGCCCAACCCCTGTTTGTGCCCAGGTGGGAAAGCTTGGTCCTGGGAAGATAAAATAAACCCCTTCTAGGCACAGCCTGCCCTGTACCCACTGAACCCACCTTTGCAGCTCAGACCTGATATTTTCCAGAGCACAGACTGACAGGAAACATCTGTCCAGTGTCTTCTGCACAAGGCTGGAGCTCTTCCTCCTCACTTTCAGACAGGCTACTTCCAAAGAAGCAATCTTATAAAATAAGCTGATGAAGCACAACTTAAATAATTCATCTCTTCTGTGTACAAAGTTCTGCAGGTTGGGTTGGGGCTTCAAAATGAATCTGCTGCTGGTCCTCTACCACTCCTCTCCTGCTACTTCACAGCTGGATAAAGCAGGGGAACCAGAGCTTGATGTAGAAATGGGATCATGCTGGTGAGAGAAATCAATCTGCATGAAGTCCAGGAAGTAAAGTGTATTCCTAGGGGTGAAAAGAACAAGGAGCTTTCTCAGGGGAAAAAGAAGGACTGAGTTAATAGGGAGCATAAATCAGAAGCATTAAGGAGCCAGAGCAGAACCTGCAAAGAAAAGGAGAAGCAAAGGCACATCTGGGGCTCAGAGCCCCAGGACATGGGTATTAAACCCCCTTCAGGACCACACTCCTGCCAGGCTCCTTCAGCTCCCATGTGCCAAGCACAGCCAGGAGCCCCAGCTCCCCAAACTCCACATGTGTGAAAAAGAGAATTAAACCAAATGCATCTCCATCCACACAGCTCTGAGCTCCAGCTTTTCTCCAGGCTTTTCCAGGGGAAAGCATTTTCTCTTTTTCTTTGTTCCCCTCCTCTTTTTGCTGGGTTTGTTTGAGGCTGAGGAGCAGTGTTTGCTGCTGGGCAGATCCCCCTGGCAGCTCTCATGAAGGGGGGGCAGTTCTTTACTCTTTGTTTACTTGTCCCCTCTTTGGGTGGTCTCAGCTCAGTTTCAGCACAAGAACCATGTTGCAGGTTCCCTAATTCAGCTCCTGAATTAGGGAAAACCATTCTGTTTAATAGGTGGAAGAAAGACAGATTATTTAGGAGAAACTGCACTAGTGAGAATGCCCCAGAGGAGAAGAAGGGGGCTGAGATTTTCAGGAATCAGAGAACAGATCCAACAGCAGAACCAGTTTGCTATCTCTAGGAAATTACCCTGTGTTTGGACACACAGGTATCTAATTTAATACTTCAACTGCAGGCATCATCCTGGCTCAAAACAAGGATAGCAGAGGTGGCAACAATTCAGTGAACAAGAAGAAGATCGAGAAAACACTCTTAAGAGTAAATGGAAATAAACAGGATCACTAAACAAAAAGAGACACAAATAATTCAATTGTAATTTTTTTTTATTATTATTTAAAGCAAGGAGTGGGTGGGGCCCAGTAAAACTGGAAAATTAAGGAGCTCTTTAACATGAAAGAAAACAGTCAAAGTTGGGAATGCTAAAGGATGCAAAAGAAACCCAGAGGCTCTGGTCCCCAGTGAGTTCAAGCACAATCAGTGCTCTCCAAGACTGGAGAAACCTGAAGATTTCAAAGCAGTCTTGACACTTACCTTAATAGAGAACATCAGAAATATCAATTACAATAACAGTATTGTGGAAGGGGCATTCAGCTTCCTTCATCAGGCCTCAAACTAATTGTTAATCATTACAGATAGGGAAGATGTAAAGTGTGGGCGAGTTCTTCCATAACTGCTGCCATTAAATCCTCATATTTCCCTTTGAAACAGCTTCTTTTGGTTTTAAATCACAACATGAATCTAAGCAAGAAGGGTCTGATAGCCTGGCAATTCTTCTGTACCTGTATTGCTTATACTAACTTGTGACCCACCTTTTAAAGATGCTTCCTTAGCCCAGGATGGATTCTTCAGCTGTAACCATTAAGCAAATTATTTGTGACCAGCATTCTGTGAGGAAGAGTGGGATTTGCTCAGTTCCTCTATGCATGTCCATTAACAAACTTGATTTCAGCATTGCCACCTGGCTTGTTTTTAAGAAAAGGGAAGTCTCAAGAGGGCTTTCTGCTGTTTCTTTCTCTTTACAAGCAGTTAGCATTCTGCAGGGGCCTGCAAGTCATTTAGCAGGGGGCTGGCTTGAAAAGCCAGGACAGATGTCAGGGCTGGCAGAGGAGAGAGGTGACTGATGTGCTCTGCAGAGCCTCCAGGAACCCTCTTGGTCTGCTGTGCACACCCGAGCTGGTGCTGCACTCCATCACCATGGCAGCTTAGTGACATCCAGGCATCCCCAGGACTGCAAATGAAGGGGACAGAGATGACAGAAGGCATCCTCAGGAGGGGACAGTGCAGGAAGGCACTGGTGGAAGTGGGGACGCATCCCAGGGCATGTTTGCTTTGGGATCTGCCCTAGAGAGCCAGGTACCTTTTGGTGAGCAGTTCTCCTGCAGCAAGCAGCTTAGCTGGGCAGTTTGCTGGCTGCAGCCTCAGTTAACAGCTTTCCCTTCCAAAGTCATCCCAGAAATGTAGCTGGGCTATTTTTGCTCCAGCTCAGAAGGGAAGAGTGGGTGCTGATCTGTTTCAGGAGCTGAGAAAGTGATGGAGGGAGTGAGGGTGTTGCTGAGGACAAGTCCCCAGCACTGCCCAAGGCTCAGCCTGGAAGTGTCCTCCTGCCCCAGCACCTCAGCTCAGGGCTCAGGCACCCAACAACACCCACCTGGCACAACCAGAGCAGAACAGAGGGAGCAGGGGCAGCAGAAACAGCCCCTGGCAGAGGGAGTGAAGATGCTGAGAAGCTGCTGAGCCTGGGGTGCAGGAGGATGGCTCTGGTGGGCCCTGAAAATCCCTTGGTTTCTCTGAACCATCCATGTATGGGATGTTCATTCCCTGCCATGTATGGAGGGCAGGATAAAAGCTTTAAAAACCTCCATAACTATAGTGTTGTTGCTGTGGGCACTTGGATCCTAGCAGCAGTGGAGACAGAAGAAAACTTCTCCAGGATTGGGAAGGGACCCATGACTGCTGCATGAGGACAGTCCCTTCTGATTTTGGCTTCCCATGTGTAGTCATCATCCCTGGAGAGATTTAAAAGAAATGGAGCTTAGTAGTGAACTTGGCAGTGTTGGCTTAGTGGTTGGACTTGATGACCTTAAAGGTCTTTTACAACCAAAATTATTCTATATAGGGACAAACTTCTGAATCCTTCCACCAGGCAGCAGCACAGAGAGGGGAGCCCTGGACCCACACTTGTTCCCCAGCCCTTGGCACCCTTGCCCAAGCACTCACCCCCAGCCATGGTCCTGAGGAAGCCACTTCAGGAGTGTCCCTTGTGTTCTCCCTTTGTGCCCAAATTCCTTCGCTTACAGAAGAGCCCTGAAAATCCTTCCCAGCACCTCCAGATGAATTTGGTTCCTCAGAGACCCAGCAGAGGCCCAGCAGGAGCTCAGCACTGAGGGAGTTCCAGTTCCCCTCTGTTCCAACCTTTTGATGAGCAAGAGGCTCGCCTGCAGCTGCCAGTCAGTACAGCAGACTCCTCAGGAGCTTTTAAAATACGAGATACAGGAGTTGACTGAAATGTCAAGCAGCAGCCTCTCGTCCTGCCTTTTCTAAAAGAGTGAGTTTAAAATAAGTAATAATAAAACCCTGTCTCATCCACAGTCCTCTGTGCTTTGTAGTACTGAATGTGATGAGAATTTACAGAAAGAAAAATTCCAACCTGAGACACCAGTGGCAAAGCCCTTATCACCAAAGGACCCACCGGTACCCTCTGACACCCCCTTATCACAAGAGAACCTCCACTGCACCTCTGGCCAGCCCAGGGCGGGCTCTGAGATGTTGCTCAGGACACTCAGCCTCCAGGAGCCAGCTCAGATGGGGCTCTCAAAACACATCTTGGGTAACCCCAGAGCCAGAGGAACTGCTCATGTCTGGGCAAGATTAAACTGGTGAGACTCCCAGGAGTGCAGATTAGGCAGCACAACATTTACAAACAGCCCTGTTAATTACCAGCTACTGGGAGAGTAAATCCAGTTCACCAGCTCTGTATTTCAAAATCTGCACCAGCACAGCCTTGGCAGAAATCCCTTTCTTTCTGTTTCAGTCTAATGCCACAAGCAGTCCCAGCCAGAAGACTCCAGGCCCTGATGCTGTGGTGTTTGTTGGTCAGGAGGAACACGTTGTAGTTTGGAGTTTCTGTGGTTTGGACATTTTCTGACTCAGACTGTCCTTGATTAGCCTGGAGAGAGGAATTAAGGTACTGGAGGTGCTGGGAGCAGATCTGAGATACCAGGAGGACTTCAAGGGCTGCTAATTTAGCACATTAGAATTCAAAGGCTTAAGTATCCTCAAATCATTCAAATTACCAGATTGCTTAGATCAAAACCCAAAACAGACAGTGGAGAAAATTTAACTTCTTTTACACGCATTTCAAAGGTTTTTCAAACTGATAAAATGTGTCCATTTGAAATTGTAGCTTTGTGGGACACTGCAGAAAGCCATCCCAATAAAAAGATGGAGGGGAAAAAAACGGTTCTGTCATTTTTCTGAAGGTATCAGAATGGTAAATTTCTAAGGAGAAGGTGACCCAAACCAAAAATCTTATCAAGCCAGCAATGTGGCAAAGCTGCCTCTGGCTGCAGAAAACACCTGAGCAGCCCTGCTTTGAGGAGTTTGCTTTTTTTACAGAAATTCAACACTACAACCAAAATCTGCAAGGGCAAGAAACTGACTAATGGACCAGTTTCTTTTTTTTAACCTAACGCCAAAATTTTTTTACTCTAGGTCAATTTTGACAAGCACAAACCTCAAACTCACTGCTCACCTGAAGAATAAAAGACTAAAAATCAGAGGTATGTGCTGTTTATCAGTGCTTTGTGCAATAGGAGTGGGAGTTCCCTGGGCCTTCTGCCTTCAGTCAGAAGGTTCAGACTTGCTTTGGTTTATTTTATCAAGAGGACAACCAAGAAAATCAGCAGAATTCTGCCAAGCAGGGAAGGATGCCTGCAGAAAACCTGAGAATTGGTGAGATTGGGCTAGACCCGACAACAGTGCCACATGGCTGACATCCAATTAAGAAAAAGGGAGGGAGAAGGAAAGAAAAAAATAGATATATACAAATGATCTCAATAACAAAAGACACTGGCTTGATGGCTTTGTGACAGTCTCTAAGTTACGTGTCTGCACAGCTGTGTCTGCTTTCATCTGCTGGCTTCTCACAGGGGGGTTCTGTGTAAATGAAGGACCTCCTGCAATTCACAGACTTTATTTTCTCCAAGTCTCAAGAATAATTTTCTTCCTTTCCTTCTGGACCAGCACAAGTCAATCTCCACCCTTGCTCTGGCAAACCTTTGCTGTCCTCCCATGAAAGGAGTTTTTCCCCTTCCC
This sequence comes from Heliangelus exortis, assembly GCF_036169615.1. Lineage (NCBI taxonomy): Eukaryota > Metazoa > Chordata > Aves > Apodiformes > Trochilidae > Heliangelus > Heliangelus exortis. The sequence goes on along the minus strand of NC_092437.1, from coordinate 15,812,697 downwards.
CAGCTGCCACCTGAAAACAACTGCAGTCTGGGAAAAGAGCTGCCAGAAGACTCAGAAGGGAAAGTATGGGGTGGAAAATTGTGACATCTCAGAGAATTTTAAAACTCACTCAGAAGGCAGTAATTAATTAATATCCTTAATCCTCTGCATATTCTATCTGAAGTTTCTATCTATCAATTCCTGCTTCTGCTGGCTGACACAGCTGATGAGTCTGGCACCTCCTCCAGTGCATCCTTACTCACCAGCTCCCACCCAAAACCCAGCAGAGAAAATTTGGCACATTCTGCAAGAGCTCATCTACCACCTCCAGGATACTCCGTAGGTTCCAAAACCCAAATCATCTCTCAAGGCTGTGTCTCTTAATCAAAGCATCTGACATGTAAAACTAAATTTACCCTGATTATCCCGTCTGTCCTTTCCAGCATGGGTGTTTCAAGGAAGCTTGCTCTAGTTACAAGTACAAACAAGTTACAAGTGATGGTAAGACTGCTACTACAACCACTCACATGTGTTCCTAGCTCACACACAGCTCTCACAACACCTCAGTTCATTCCAGGTAACTCCTTTTGTGCTTCCTATGAAGCTGTACATCCCAGGATGTCCTCTCCAGCACATATACAGAGGTTTTTTCCTACCACCCCACCCAGGTATTAGGAGGGTATTCAATGATCCTTCACCAGCCCCACAGATGAGCATCATAAGAATATTACAGGTGCTCCAGAGCTGTAGGAATTCCATCCCCTGTGATCTGGGTGGACACAAGCTCCCTGGGGACTCAGTGTCCTTCCCCACAGGGATTATTTAACGGGAATTAACAGGGAGACAAAAGGAGCTCTTGACAAAAAACAGCCAGCAATAAATTGCAGTGCTGTAAGATGCTGAGATTCCCCCTGCTGAACAGCTAGTTTGCCCTAAGAAATTTCCACGACTTTTCAGGAGAAAATTTCCTTTCCCCTGGTTGCTTTCCTACACGAGCAGGAGGGATGGATGGGCAGTGTTGCCTTTCCCCTGTTCCTCTTGGTCCTCTCTGCTCCCTGCCAAGCTCCAGCAGTGCTGGGCCCCAGCTGAGCACTGCAAAGCAGTGTCAAGGGTTAATAAGTGGTTGTGGCTTTGCTTATCCTTCCCAGGTTGCTCTGGCTCATTAAGAACAAAATCCTGAGAACTAAATAACACAAAAACTGGAGTAGAGTGAGACCCAGGGGGGTTGGGGCAGGGGATTTCACCCAGTGTACCCAGTGCTTTGGTTGGCCATGTAGAACCTCTGCAAGTGGTAGGAGAAGCAAACAAGTGTCCTTTTTTCCTTCTTCCCAGGACTAATCACAGCTTTGTTCTGAATTTTGAAGCATTTGCTTCTCTCCCCAGGGAGCCACAAGAAGCCAGAGTAGGTGGGCTGGGAGGAAATTCCATGCAGGGAGGGTTAAGTTCCTGGAGTGTGGCAGAGAGCAGAAAGGTTTGGTTTCCCCCTTTCCATCTAGAAAATCTCATGAGGGTAAATACACTGAATCAAAGCTGGATTTGCAGGAGACTTGAAGTGAAAGCACAAGGATTTGGGGAAGAAAGGTAACCTGCAGCTGGCCCTGCCCAGGGCCAAGTGCCATGGTCACACCAGAAGGGATTAAAGACCTTATCATACACAGCTTCTGCTGGTTTAAAACAAGGTGGGACACAGTGGGATGCTTGGAGCAATGGGCCAGACTCAGGGAATCTGCGAAGACTCACTGAGAATTGTTTCTTCTTGTTCTAGTTTAAAAGCAAGGCTGATGAAGTGCTTCCTTTTTTTTGGGGGGGGGGGGGGGGGGGGAAGGCAAGAACTGTGCTGCTTTCATGCAAATTTCACTTGCATTTTTTAGTTGATTTATGAGTATGCACACTGAGGTCTGCACCAGCTTAACCAAAGCAATTAAAAACCTGATGGTAGCTTAATTGGTTGGAGGTTTACTACAGCAAAGCCTAAATCCTGAGATGCTTCTCCAGAAGAATGGCAAACTGAGCTCTCTGTCTGGTGTTTCAAAGGCACATGTCCATCCTGATCCCTTTTGTCCTTGCCCAGCAGGAACAGAGCTGGGGGAGACACCCCTGAGAACTCCCCCCAGGGGGATTGAGGTCTGCAACACTGAATACAAGTTTTTCAAATAAGATCCTTGAGCCTCAGTTGGGATCAGTTCACCCACACTGTGACCCCAAATACCTGCCCTTTCCAGCTGTTACAGCAAAACCTCATCAGTTCCCACAGATAAAAAGCCAGGACATGGTTAAGAGCTGAGCTTATGAATATCCCCAATGCTGATGTACAGAGGCTTTGCTAAAGCTTTTGATTTAGCCCACCTTACTTGATTAACTTGATTTTCTTGTCCTTAATCTATTTTTTCTGTCCTGCAAACAACTTCCCTTTTCCTAACATCTGTGCCCTAATTAACTGGATGTGAACTGAACCAGATACCTGCAGCAGGAGTGAACTCACCAAGCTGGGAGAAATAACATCTCTTGCTTCACTGCTCTCATACTCATTTGCAGATCTGAATAGGAGCCAATTCTTTCACAAAGGAATTGCTATATAGTAGTGCACTAAGTGAAATCACTAAGCAGGCATTTCTCAACTGCAACAATATATTCTTAGCCTCAGGATATTCTTATTGCTAACATACAGTCTACACATGAGTCCACCTCCCACTATGAAGCATCCTTCTTTGCTCATTAGAAACATTTTCCTGAAAAAAAAAATGATTATTTGATACTAAGATGGGTAGAAAGAAACTCTTAGTCTTGGTCAAGTAAAACCAAGGCTAAATAAAACTTTCTTTCTTAAGGCCAGATTTCATCTGATCTCTTTAAACATTCCTCTGTGACAAGTGTCTGATGACTCTTTCCCTTGTACTCATTTCCATTCCATATGAAAACCTTGTCCAATTTAACTCTGCTTGGGCAGACAGTGGTAGCATGGCAGTGAGAGCAGGGCTTTGCTTACATCCAGTCCTGCTAAAAAATAAAATAGCTCTGAAGGGCCCACTTCTTGAAACACTTCCAGAAATCCTTAAAAATCTCCAAGACTGCCCCATCCACTGAACAATTTCAAGCAGCTCAGTGAAAGAACTTGCTCCATCTATACCACTCTATGCCACTCATCTATTCAGAGAACTAAAAGATGTGTGTGCAAACTCACACCCATGCTCTAAGCACTCCTTAACCCAAACTACACATTTGGCATCAGCCAAATCACTTCCTCAGCTGCATGCATCTTCCTGCACTTTGCTGGCCCAATTTCTGGCAAGCCCCCACCTCATCCCAGTGTCCAGACAGCTCTCCTTACCCTGAGCTTTTTGAGGATTTATTGTTTCTACCCCTTTCATTTTTGGAAACATTACTATCCCCATCACCCTGTGGAAAGCTGGAGGCATTACTAACCCCCATCACCCTTCATCTGAGTTACTGAAGGGAATTTTTTCTACCTGATCCAGGCAAAAGCCTTTTATTCAGCAGCTGGAGATCAGAGTTAATTTGGCTCATATCAGAGGGGTCCCCCCAAAAAACCCCAGTTATAAATACATCCTCCCAATCACAGTTGCATTCTCAGAACTGCAAACAGTGAGGCAGAAACAGGGTGAGCAGCCCCCACACCAGATTCCTGGCCCAGGTTGGGACACAGACAGAAGCAGGAGACTTCTGGAGGAAAAAGTGATGGAGATTCCCTCTTCCAGCAATGCAGCACAGCCCTCTGATGCCCTTCACTTATCCCTGATTTGTCTGCTCAGATGTGCTGTCTCAGACCCACTTTCCCAAACAGAAAACCTTTTTCTCTGGGAAGCCCCGAGGTGCCCAGGGCCGAGCTGCAGATCCTGGGGATGCACCCAGCTTTCCATCAGTCCTGGGTCCTCATCAGAGAGATCTGACAGGAGATTCCTAATGAGTGCTGTTAAAAGGACTGTCTCCAGTGTGATGATGTGATACCATATCCTGGTTACCAGAATTATTCACAAACCTAACCATATGGCTTGAGGTTTTGTTTTGGCTTGGTTTTAATTTTTATTTTTTTTTTTAATCTTGTTTTGCCTGCCTTTTCACCATGTGAAATCAACCTTGCAAGGAAAAGGTTCTGGAGCACAGGAAAAAAAATCTTATCAAAATTTGCTTCTCTTTTTATGGCACAGAATCATGAAGATCTCCATAATGGACCTCACCTCTTTTTGGTAATGATCCATATAATGAGGAGGCAATTTCCAGGCTTGAGTCCAAGCACAGAAAGCTTAAACACTTCTCTATTAACCTTTAGCTCTTACTCTGCTGCTCTTCTCAGCTCAGTTTCTGACCAAGAGCCATGGTTCTCCTGGATCAAGAAGAAGAAGAAAGTCAACAAACCCGAGTCCTGCTTCCTCTCAGGTAAAGCCTGAGACTTTTCCCACTGAATTCAAAAGTGGTTTTAGCACCAAATTGAGATTTACATCAGAATTTCACATAGCTCTTCACCCTTCATGGTTGGGAATGATCTCATGGTATTTTTTTCATTTTTCCCCTGGAGTAACCAATGAAATACTTTCCACTTTATACTTAAAAAAGGACTTTTTGAATTCTTTAATTTTTAAAGCTACTTTCCAGTTTTGTTCTGAATGCTTTATCTAGTACTTATGTGAAGAGTCCTAGAGTCCTAGCACTCAGCACAGATTTTACTTACCAGCTGCCTACTCCAAAAAAAATGTTTTATGTGTCCAACTTGACATCTAATGTCTAAAAAGCTGCCTTGGCAGGATAAGTCAGAAGAGAAACTATAGAGTGGGAGATGGAAATAGAAAGAAAACACTTCAATGTCATTAGCATGTCCCTAAATCTCTGACACTGCCTCAGGAGAGACTTTGGGAATTCAGCTGCTGCCAAAGGCCACAGTAAAACCCTCTCTAGGTCACCTGGAGCAAGGACAGTGACCTTGGACTGATGAACTGCCTTTTCTGAGACACTTTTAGTCCAGTTTCCTAACAAAGCTGTATCTCTCTAACTATTCTGCCTGTGTTGGTCCTCCCAGTCTTATTTTCCAAAGATTTTTTGAAAGAGTTTGCTGAGGTTTAACTGAGTTTGACAGAGAGTGGGTGTTTTGTGGGTATGTAGGGATCTCTTTTGTCTCTTGAAAATCTCAAGCAGGACCTGGACTAGCAGCCACCAGAAAAGAAATCCTCAACTCCTTGTTACCCTTCAGCAGCTCAAAACCTGGCTGAGCATCAGGGTGCAACCTCCCGGTTTGCTAAGAGCCCCAGGAGGAAGGACAGAGCTGGAGGGGTCAGGAGGATGAGAACATAAATGACACAAAGTGGAGGCTGTGGAATAAACTCAGCTCTTATAAACTTCTGTGTTTCTCCTGTCCTGTGCCATGGCCCCTCTGAAATAAACCAAAGGTTTTATAGAGCCTTGTTACCTGGGACACGTCAGATACCACAGGATTCACCAATGAGAAGCCACTGCGTGGGCCTGGGGTATTTGCTTCCCTTCAAAAAAAAATTTCAGAGAATGCAGCTGTCTGCCTTGCATCAACTTCAGGAGAACCTCAGCTGACAATAACCTTTGTATCTGATCTCTTCATTAAAGAGCACATAAGGGGAGAGAAAAAAAAAAAGATCAGGTAGACTTCAACCTGAAGAACTGACATCAAATTTCCCTTCAAAAAATCAGATACATTAGGTACACCAGGTTGTCCTTAAGGACAACCCATGCAGCTCCCAGCTCTTTGCAGAGGACAGGAGCTGCGTCTGTGGCACTGAACACCCCTCAGCCACTCATGCCACTGGTGGAGGCCTCAGTTTCCCTCCTTAATAACCAGAAGTTATTATTAAGATCCCCTGAGCCCAGTGTTTAGCTTGAGGATTAAATGCTGGAGTAAAACTCTGCTCCAGTTCCCCACACAACCAGATCCTGATCAAAGTGAAGCTGCACACAGCCTACAGGGATAAACCACTATAAACCAGTAAGGGGTAGGCTTCCCACAGCCACCAAACGAGCAGATTGCAGGTGTGTCATTCCAGGAGACAGGCCTTTCCATCCCTTTCCATCCCTCACAGTTACACATCCCATCAGCAAGGATTTCTGATCAACCCCAGCCCCTGGTGGAAGCACCTGGGATGGGGACAGCAAACCACAGACCTTTTCACTTTTCCTCCAGACTGAGGTCTGTCCAAGACCTGTCTGCTTCACAGAATCCCAGGATGTTTATGTTGGCAGAGACCTCCAAGCTCACCCAGTCCAACCTCTGACCAACACCATCATCTCACTACTAACCCATGTCCCTATAAGGACCAGCTCCAAATGCCTTTTCAGTGCCCCCAGGGATGGTGACTCCACCACTGTCCTGAGCCATTCCAATGCCTGACAGCCCTCTCAGGGAAAAAATGTTTCCTAACAACCTGCACTGTGGGGCCAACATACATGTTGTTCATGGATGGTCTGTGTTCCAGAAGAAAATGAAAAAAAAGCAGAACCTTTTTCTTGAAAACATTTTCCCTTCTTGAGTGCTCACAGGAGGGAGGTTCCACCCATGCCCTGTGCTGCAGGACAGAGGATGGCACAGCCCAGCCTGGGCCATTTGTCACCTGAGCACATCAGGACATCAGGAGAGTCCCTGCCCGAGAGCTCAGCCATGGGGGGACACTAGGGAAATGGGATAATTGAGGAGAAAAAGTGGAGAACAGAGACCTGGAGCAGAGCTCCCAGGAGACACAGTGCTGTGGGCTGAGGCTGAGCCATCCCCTCGTCCTTCCTCACCCTTCAGCTTTCAGCTAAATCCCAGCAGCCCTTCTTATAGCACTTCCAGCTCCCCCACACAAATAAAAGCTTTATGAACATTTTGTATAATCAATGCAATTTTCTGTTTCTTCTGAAAAGAGGCTTGACCAGCATCATAATGAGAAATTGAGGGCAGATACCCAAGTTCAGTGTCTCTAACAGAAAGGCCTCATCTTCAGTAGATGTTGGTGTCCAGTGGCTGCTCTGGCAACCTCTGATGAGCTGCCAGGGAATTTACAGCATGTATTTAATTTCCAGGTTTGTCCAATTTCCCGTAAGGGTTTTTAAATAGGTATCTAATATTTATATGTGCACATACAGCACTTTGCTGGAAGCAATTCAGCATTTCTAATGAGACACCAGTAAAAAGCATTTGTTTTGTTTGGTATACTAACTATTTCATTGTGAATGATTTAGCATGGATTGTAATTCCTGTTTGTAAACACTGTTGTCTGCTGAGGAGTTTCCACAAAAGGTTTGTTCATTAGTTATGACATCTTATCAGCAGGTATAAGCAGGGAATGTTGAAAATGGTCCCTGAAGCAAGGAGAAGAAACAAGGTCAAGATACTTTGGCAGGGCTTCTTCTGGAAAAAATTATGTTGGCTTATTAAAGCCATAATCCATGCTGTGAATTTGTTCTGCGGATGCACTCTCTCTTGAGTAAAAAGAAAATGCCCCTTTCCATGAATCCAGTCCTGTGTGCACAAACATTTGTGTACATCATCACTAGAGCAGCTCTGGAGGCAGAGATGGAAAATCTCCCCCTGCAAACATTGCTGCTGATAATACCTTTGATAAGAGAGAGCAGCACGAAGCCTTGTGAGTCACCAGGCCACTGCAGAGAACCAGGACACAAATTGTGCCTCTTGCCAGTGCTCAAACCATTGAGCAGATATCTGAAAAGAGACTAAATTCAGCCTAGGAAAAGGAAGGAACCAGAGGTAGGATTCGAGTCCTTTAGATGCAGGGGCTGTAATCCCCAGGCTTCTCATCTCATGGCAGAGAGAGAAGACACTAAGAGCCAAACCAATGGTGTTCTACTCCAATTATGTTAAAACCCTGCCTATTTTACCATATTATAACATTGGGGGGGGGGTGGTTGTGAAAGATTTCAGATTGATTTCATGATAGCTGAAGGGATAGCTCCATAGGGTTTCTTGAGCAAGGACACAAGCTCCTTCAAATTATGAAATTGAACTCCTAGGAATTCTCTCTTTGCCAGGAGATCATTCCTAAAGAATCTGGGCCTGGATTTCCACAGCGTCACAAACACCATCCTGCTCCAGTGCTACTGCAGAGAAACGCTGAGACTGGGTCACAGAACACAAGAGCTGAGGCTTAGGAGTGGATTTCCCACCCTTGTGTCCATGCAACCACAATCAGTCCTTGTTTCTTTAACTCAGCTCAGGATCCCAAAATACAAATTCTCATGACCACAGGACACTTGCGCCTCAAAGCCTTTGCCTTTTGCTGCCTGCTCTTATCTCCATCCCTTTCACCACTTCTCTCTATTCTGGCTTGCCACCAGGAATTGTGCAATTCTCTCCCAGTCTCAGCTGCATCTCTGCTTTCCTGCTCTGGGACAAGGAGCCAAAGAGCTTGGCTGAGCTCCTGAACACTCCTCATCTCTTTGAGGAGAAGGAGGTGGCAGCCAACTGACATTATGGAAGGAGCATGAAGAACGCAGCCTCCTCTCCTCAACGAGAAGGGATTTAGGACAGCAAGTTCCATGGATCTGGAGGAAGGAAAGAGCCAAGAAGGAAGAAGTGACCCAGGAGGGCACCACAAGGCAAGAACAAGTCAGAAGGAAAGGTCTGACAGTGACAGAGCCAGAAATGGGAGGAGAGCATCAGAGAGAGAGAACATGGGCACCAAAGTCAGCAAGAGGGAGGGCGACATTGCTCATGTGGATGCAACTTTGAGGGCTGGAAGAAAATGGTGATACTGGAGAAACTCCTTCAGGAACCAGGTATATTTTACGTGCCTGTGACATGGCAGTGTCAGGGAGGAGGCAGAGGCCAGGCCACACATACCCAGTTCCCCCAGTCCCACCCCAGCAGCAGCCAGAGCTGAGCTCAGCCTGGGATCTGCTCCAAACCCACCTGGGGACAGCTCTGCCCTTTCCAGCCTCTGACTCAGTGTCTGTATGGGAACTGCTCTGTACAACACATGTGAAAAGGCAGCAACAGCCCTGCAGGAAGTGGTGACGTCAGACAACTGCTTTGTTCATTTTTTATGAGGAAATCTGCCCAGTAGTACTTATTCTAAATAAAGGACCCCGAGGAGCAAGGCTCCAGGAGCATATGGGCAGTGTAAAGCTTTAGATGTTTTTTTGCTGAATGATGTGGATCACAGTCCCCTTCCTCTGTCCCAGCAGCCAGCTTAGCCCTGTTACTCCTGCCCAGAAAGAAATACTAATTTTTAAATGTCTGGCAAGGGAAAAGATTTTTTTACAGACAACCTGCAGCTCAGTACCAGAATCCCACAACCTGTCAGTAGGAAACAGGATTATGGTGCCTCTGGGTAGAGTCTGAATTTGCCTTGATGTGATTTTAAAAAACAGACTTTTTCCTAACTACCACTTGGCTTTGTTACCTTTTAAAAGGAGCAGAGCTCACCAAGACTATGGGAAGGGGAATAGTCCCAATATTTTCTATAATCTAAGCTTCTGAATGGTAATTTTTAAACCCAGCTTTTTTCATAGATTTCAGATGCATACGAAGACATTTTGCAAATGAACATTTTCCAAAGTTACCCAGGGAGAAGGGGAAAAACCCACATCAACTTCTCATTTGGTAAATCCCAAATATAAGAAATAACAACAGCAGGTGTATCACATGTCCAAAGGAAACTATCACATGTCCAAAGGAAACTAAAAATGGACAGAAAAAGAAAGGGTTAAAATGAGAGCATGGATATGTCAGGCACAGAATATTACTTGATGTGTTTCAGGCACAGCATTTAAAGAAGATTGGCCACGGAATACACGAGGACAGAAATAAGAAAAACTAAGAAATTATGGTGTTCCCTTTTTCACCTACTCTCACAGAAAAGCTGTAGGATGTTCAGAAAAAGGAACATCCCCCATTTGGACACTAAGGGAGGCATTACAGCAACCAGCTCCTGGAGTCATAACAAATGCTATTGCTGCCAACAGTAATTTTCCAGTGCTTGCAACTGCAAAGAAACATTCAAAAAGCATATTTTAATTTTTTTTTTCCTCAGAATACCACATCTGCCTTGTTGCTAGTGCACAAAGAATTAGGAAAAAAAAAAACAACAAACCAAAACAACTCTTCTGTGCCAGCAGCTCTACATAAATGATGCACGAGGATTTATAAATGTGTGGTCAGGTTTGTCTGGAGCCAGCAAGCAGGCATCCTGCCCAGAGAGCTCTGAGATCTTTCCAGATGATAAGTATTAATAAAGCAAGGAATGGTAGCATTATGATTATTTTTCTGATTTGTTCCTTCCATTTAATTTCATGCCTCACTTTTGTTGGTGTTTTCTGCACTGGAACATTTGTAATCATTCATTATTCTGGTTGATAGAGAATGCATAATGTTTCCGGAGTGATATGACATTTACACTCACTTATGAGTTATTAGATGTCTTCTCACAAGTGATGAACAATGTCATTTCTTGACATCTTGCATTTTGCATAACTACTAAGTTTCCTTGGTCACTTCCTCTCAGTTTCTCACTCACCACACTCTTACCCTGAGACAGAAGCAACCACACTGGCTTCATAACATATAGAGAAATAATAATTACAGCGAAACCCCCAGAACTTCCATGCTGCAGGTACAATACATATCTAGGACATAATTCTGCATCTTTGTCCATGAGGCTGTTGTCTTTGAAGTCAAGGTACAGGGAGAAAGTGCACTCAAAGTTGTGAAAACAGCTCTTAAATGTGTTGTGAAGTAAAATTATAGTACTACTTAACTATCAGTTACAAGAGTAAAGAAATGAGTAGCTTTCTCAGTTAAAATATTCCCCCCCCAAGAGTTTAACAACCTTTAGCACTCCCAGGCCCCTGCTGCTGCCAGAAGCTCCCAACCCAAGGGGGGTTGGAGCCCCACACCCCCTCACCTCTGCACTGAGTTCTGTGGTGAGGGGGGGACAAAAAACCACAAAGCAGGGTCTGGGGGTTTGTGGGGACACAGCCATCCCCTCTAGAGATCCCTACAGATATTTGCATGCCATCCTCCCATCCCACTGGGCAATGACAGTGCTCCAGGCTGCAGCTCTTACCCTCTCCAGGACAGTGAGCTTTCTGCTCATGTTCTTTCAATTGTACAAAAATCTGTGCCGAAAATAAAAAAATCCTATGCCTTGTCTATTGAGTGTCTGCCTGCTCCTGTGGGTTAAACTGCATCAAATTTTCATCAGAAGCATTTTAACAGGTAGTGGCAAGAAGGAAAACTGCACAGAACTGCTTCACACTGCTGCCTTTACCCCTTCCCTGGACCCGAGAGGTGTGTGGAGGAAGAAGCTGTGTTTTTTCCAGTCTGTTTTCTATTAGTGAGACTGATAAACCAGCTCCACTCACACCCTTGCTCCAGAGTGCCAGAAGACAAGCATCACTCCGACACAAGTCATTTTTCCATGTCAAGCAATTTTCTACAACCTGCTCAGCTGCTGCGTGGCTTTGATTTAAGGCACTGCTCCTCCTGAAAGCAGCATCAGAGCATCCCCTCCTTCTCCAGGCTGTGGGATGCCATAAGCAGGTTCATGTCACATTCATCAGAGACACAAACATGACAAACAAGGGGATGAAAACTGCTATGAAGGCAAAAGGCAAACAGAACTGAGGGAAAGAAAGGCTGCACAGAGGAGGAAAGAAAAGCACCTACAGGTAATTCCTTCTCACTGCTGCCTAGATATTGGGAAAGCTTTTCTCCCCAAGTCAGTACTGGCAACAGCTCTCCCTAATTTTGTACAAAAGGTGGCATCACTCAAACCACCTCTAATTTGATTGCCCCTGTTCCTGCTTCTGCTCCCCAAGGTTCTATATAAAGGACCCATGAACACAGCTTTCCAGGTGTTCCCAGGAACTTCCACCCCATTCCATTCACTTTTGCCCTTTCCTAGGTCGGTTGGGAGTATAATCATCATCATTATCATCATCATCATAACCTTTACAAGCCAACTTCTTCAATGAGATCTTACATCACGTCCAAAGACAGCAAACTGGGAGTCTCTTTGTTTAGGAAATACAAGAAGAGTTGACCATTTGATAATGGAGCAGAAGCAGTAATGCAGATAAACTATTAGCACTCTTTGAAAATTATTATGAAACAGTTTTGAGGTCAAAAGCAAGCATAATTTAAGAACAAACAAGCAAATAAAACCAACACCAAAACCCCAACAACAATAAAAACACAAAACAAAACAAACACCTTATGAGATTATTTTCTAAAATGCACTCCAAAGGGAACACAGACCAATCCAAACTGCTGAGATTTGGATCTCACCCGCAGAGAGCAGCCCAAGCTGTTCAAGCAGAGATCTCACTAAAATTCATCTCTAATTCAGATTTAGTGAAAGGCTCAGGAGCAACCACGTGCATGTGGAATGCTCTGAGTTAGAGCAGGAGGTTCAGGGTCACTGCCAGCTCCCCAGCTGGCATCAGGATGGTCACTCCATGACCATGGGGAGAGGGATGGAACAGAAATTGTAACATTTTGGAGCTGAGACATATTGATGCAAAACCAGGAAAAACCCTGAATTCCATAGGTCTCTCCATGCAGAGGGTCATTGCTTTGCCCTGCTTGGTGCTGGTTCATTTTCACTTGAAAGCAGCAGCAGGCTCAGGCCCAAGCACAAAACTCTGCACTGCAGCTCAGTCACAGGATCAAATAAATTCAGCCCCATTTTGTTCACAAACTGAGTGCCCGAGTTGTGCTGGAAGAGTTTAAGGTGATAACCTGACACTGTTGAAGTCAGGAGGTGTTTCTCCCCCCTAACTCCCTGGCACAATTTATGTGTATTTGCTCCTGAACAAAATGTTGTAGGCAAAACCAGACCTAAGCCAAGGCTTTTCCCAGAGTTCACTTAGTTTGAATATTAACTCCTTATTGCCTCTAGGGCTCCACCAGTCACCTGGTACTATATATTTGCACCCACATTTGTTACTAGAGGGGTTGCAAAACTGAGATGCAAAACCTACCAAGATGACAGGATGGGCACCTGAGTGCTTCTTGTACAGACTTCCCACATTAGTTGCATGTCATTTCTTGTAATTCCTATTAATATTCATACTCTTCTTTTCTGACAGAAGTTCTCATGAACAGCATGTACTGCTGTGAATGTTGATGAGGAATGGACAGAAGGATATTTAAAAAAAAAAACACTTGCTGGAAAATTGGTTATTTTGATTGGAATAAGTGTTCACACACATCTCTGTTTCCTTCACTCAGACCTACACTTGCAGAAGTCATCCTCTTTTTGCTGTTAATTGGTTTTAGTTTCCTCTATTTACAGAAAGTACCTTTTTGCCTGGCAGTACAGGAAGCCAGTCAACATGGCATCATTAGGAATCATTACATCCCAGGTTTTGCACAGAAATAACTCAGCAGGCTGGCAGCTGAAGCAAAACACCTCAGTCAGAGATAACTTCACCTCCAAGGCACTCAGCTCCCCCCAGCCAAATGGTGAGAGGCAGGCAAGGGATTCACATTAGCACCTTAGCAGCAGCTGATGGTACCATGCAAAACCCCTTGCCCTGGTCTACCTCCCTCCAAGATCATCATCATCATCATCATCATCATCCTGCCACCCGGGAGCCAGGGGCTGCTCTCAGGTTGCCAACACAGCCTGAAAAGCTGCTGGGAGATGAGTCAGGGGTGAAAGAACCTGTGCAGCAGGATCCTGACATTGCAAGGAATTGGCAGGGAGAGGTTGAAGCTGAGTAAGAAAGAGCAGCAGCACTTCTGGGCAAGGAGCTGACCCTGGTGCAGGGCAGGATCACGTCCTGCTGGGACAGGTGCTCAGCTCCCAAATAATTGTGCCAACTCTTTTACCCACCCTGGAGAATGTTAAGTTCCTCACAGTCTCTGGGACCCGGATTCTTGGGACATGATTTATTCCCAAACACACTTTAGCGCCTACTGGAAAAGTTTCCAGTGTAAGAAAGGTATCTTGGATCCCAGTTTATCATCCATGGAAGCCCCTGTTGCCCAGGCACAAAGAAAACAGACACCAAAGAGCCTCAGGGGCCATGGAGCACAGGAGGCAGGAGGAGGAGGTGCAGGTCAGCTCTTGCATGGACTGAAATGGTTCCTTGCTCTGAGCTGCCTCATGCATAATCAGAGAGGTGAATTCAGGGAGTAGAGACAGTGCCCAGCTTCTGAGATCTCAACGTTACTAACTTAACTAATCTACCTGATCATGGATTCTTAAAAAAATTAAAAGCTGGGAGGAAAAAAAATATCCTACAGTCCAGCAGTACTGAGAGCTCACCCATTTATCAGCCAGATATTTGGATGCTCAGACAACATGTCCTTCAGTTAACCTATGATGAGGAGCAGTGGAAAGTTATTAAAGCTCTCCTGGATCTCCAGGACAGAGGGATGGTGATTATCAGTTGTTTAGGAGACAGCAGATATAAGTGTCTGATTAATGGCTCCAGCTCCATTTGCATCAGATACGTATTGCCATCCCCAGCCTCTCCCTGAAGTCCTCCTCAGCTCCTGCCCATCTCCTCTGCCATCCTCAGCAGCTCCTCCCAAACCTCCCTCTTCTCTCCCTCTTCTGCTCCCTTCTCCCTTTTTTTTTTCTCTGCTCTTCCTCAATAATCAAACCCCAAGAGGCCAATTTCTTCTGGCAGCTTCCTCCTCTATCTGGAACAAAAGATATTTTGAGCCAGCCATCCAGAAGCTCCAAGTCTAAAATGGTTCTCCTAAATATACATTTAATCTATTCCTTGGGCTTTGTATAATGCAAACACGGCTCCTTCTGAGAACACTGAGGTCCTTGCGCACCTGTCACATTCAAGCTGCTTTATCCACGTTTGGAACCCAAACTTCCACTCAGACCATGCTGTATTTTAGTGCTGTGCTTGGACATCCACTCTGCACATTCTCCTCCTTCTACCACCCCAGGGGCCTTTGATGAAGAGCCCCCAGTCTGCTCATCAGCCCCTGAGGAACCTGCTCATCAGCCCCACTTCCCAAGCTCCCCGTTATCCCTGGGCTGCTGAGTTTCCAGGACAGGATTTGCAGGACAGCCCATCCTGCACTTACCCCACCACATCTCCCCAGTGCCAATGCACCTGGGGCTTTATCACTGCTTTTGGCTTTGTCCTGACCACTCCTCAGGCAAAGGAAAAGTTCAACACCCTGTGGGGCAGCACTGCCTGGGAGAGGGTGGCAACAGGGACAATGTCTTGCCCTGGGAGCAACACCCTGCTGCCTAAGGTCTAGACAGCTGTGGTAGAGAATTAAAAGCAAGATTCAAACCTGGCCAGCAAGTATTCAAAACCCTCAAACATCTGTTTATAAGAACGGTTTCATGTTAAAGGGGGCAGTGTGGGTGGGGGGGATCATCCCATTAAAGCTGCAGCTGCTTCTTTCTCCTTGCCTTTTGTACCAGCCCCAGGGAAGGCACTGGGGATGGATGAGATCTGGCTCCAGATCTGCCCAAGAAACTGCAAAAAGAAAAGCCCTGCCCTGTCCTGCCTTGCCAGGGCTGAGGGTGCACTTGGGGTCAGCTGTTAAATCCAATAAAATCATTTACCAACCCTCACCCTCAGTTTTTGTGCTTAAGCTGAGAGCCCACCATGCTCTGCAGAATCTACGTGGTCACTTTTATCATTTGCAGACTCCCTGCCAACAAAAAGAGGGCAGCAGCTTGCTCCTGGCTGGAGTGCTAAGCACAGCCTGCTCCCAGGGCTGCAGCCCAGCTCCAGGTATCCAGGAGCCTTCCTCTGGCCAGCCCTGGTGAACAAAACCCCTTCTTCCACTAACCATTGACAAGGAAATGGAAAAGCTCTGAAGCCCAGATCTAGGGACATGCAGAGCTTGTTCAAAGGAATATTCAAGAGTACTTTATTTTCTTTATACCTTCAATATTCAGGTCTAAACATTCCCAGTGTAATTCAACCAAAAATCTTTCTGTGAGGTGAGGAGAAGCATTAAATGATTTTTTTTTTTTTTTTTTTTTTTCTTTCCTGTGCTCCAGAAGCTCAGGTGCACTGAAGGGTCAGTAATTCTGAACAACTGAAAACCAAATTCTAAAACTCATCAAGCCAGGATAAATTTCCTCTCAGGGGTGCTGGAGAGCTCAGAGCAGTGGACTTTCCATTTCCCCTGCAACTTGCACCAGGAATGGGTCAGAAAAGGAAGAAATCACTTCCAGCTCCAGAACATTTCCAAATGGAATATTCCCAAATGAGTTTGTGGAGCTGAAGGCAGGTATGAGAGAACAGAACAAATGTATGAGAGATACTTTCCAAACATATTTGATAAAAAAATATCCCTGTGCTTCCCAGCCCATTATTTACTGCTGTGCAAGAGGCATCAGTGTATGGAGGGCTCAGAGGGCAGGATGCAGGGATAAGAAGATGTAAAAAAAGTGGTGGAGCAAAACAAACCAACCCATGAGCACATCCCTGTTCTGCAAGTAGGAGCAGAGCCATTTCCTGCTCCCAGCACATCCCCTATGTCACACCTGGGAGGGATGTGCAGCTGGGAAGCTGTGACAGATCCCTGCAGAACACCTTGGGAATGCAGCAGCCACCAGGTCTGATCACACTCCTCAGGCAAGAAGGAAAGGTGACTGTTCCATAAGCGTTCCTGGACTGTGCTGTCCCTGGACCTTCCGGGCTTATCTGGGCAGTGCTTTCCCTGCCCAGATCTGGGTTTCACAAGAGGTACCAGCAGATCAGCCTGAGGTTTAGCGGGGATGCAATGCTCCCTGCTCTGCCCCAGGGGCACAGAAAGTTTCTTCCCCCCACCTTTGTGGAGCATGAGCAGCAGGCACCTTGCCAAAATGGCCCAAAGGAGCCCTGGACAAGGGGCCCTGCTCAGTGCTGCAGGGGAAGGCAAAAAAAACCCAACAACCCAAGGGACATTTGCCCAGGGCACCCTGGGGGAAAAAAGACAAACCAAAAAACCTTCCTCCCTCCCTGCCCCCAGGTGCAGGGCATCAGAGCTCATCCTCATGGGGCATAAGCAGCAGGCAGAAGTTATCCCCCCAGAAAGGGTCCCAGGGAGCCCTGATGAGTGGGCATGCTCAATGCTACAGAGGAAGGCAAAAAACCCCTGGGGACCATTGCCAATCTGCCCCAGGGGAAAATTCCTTCCTGACGCCAAACCTGGCGATCAGCTGTACCCTGAGCATGGGAGCATGCCCTGCTTCCCCAGCCCCAGGCTGCTCCTGCCTCCCAGGAGATACCAAACCTGCTCTTCATCAAAGAAGTGCTTCTGCCTGGAGCCATCACAGGGAGTGCCAGGAGTGGCAAAATGCTCCTGGCCTGACCCTGGGAGCCAGACAGAACCCTTCCCTCACCTGGCAGAGCCCCAATGGGTACTCCAAACACTGAGACGCTTTGCATCATCCATGCAGCCCAGAGCTTACGGTTGCTGCCCCTGGCTCTGCAGGGGATGAGGACTCCAAGATCTCTGGGGCTCCTGGAGAAGGCATTTGCTTCCCTTGCCACTGTTATCCAGCAGAAAAGCCCTGGTAACCTTGGGGACCTCCAGGGGAACTTCTCATCTTCTGAGGAGCTGGTATCTCTTCCCAAAGGCTGAGGCAGGATTCAGACCATCAGATGAGCTGTGAAGGTGGCCTCACCAGGAGGGACCTCCAGCAGCCTTCTGCAGCCCCCAGGCTTCTTCCTTCCAAGGAATTCCTTCCTTCCCCCTCTAAATAATTCCACTGCCTCCTCAAAGGCTTTCTCTGGGATGTCTTCAGGCTGCCCTGGGCCAGCTCTGTCCTGACAGGAGTGCCAGGCAGACTGGAAATGGAGCATGGGAGGAGACCCTTTTATACCCCTGTGGGACTCTTGTGACATCTGCAGTGCCAGGTGACAGCATTGTGAGAGGAGGGACAGCATTGTGACAGGGGGTGACAGCCCTACCCCCCACCCCTGCTCAGCATTCCAGTGAAAGGCCATCCCTGAGCCATCCCTGCCCTTGGTGGCCATGCTCTGAGTTGTCCCAGACACATCTCCTGCCACTCAGCCCCCAAGGACAAACCTGGTGGTGTTGCTCTTGGAATCACAGAATTTTCAGGGCTGGGAGGGACCTTTAAGTTCATCCAGTTCCAACCCCCCTGCCATGGGCAGGGACACCTCTGATCAGGTTGCGCAGAGCCCCATCCAGCCTGGCCTTAAAAACTTCCAGGGATGGATGGGGCTCCCACCACCTCTCTGGGCAACCTGTGCCAGGGTCTCACCACCCTCATGGGGAAGAACTTCTTCCTAACTTCCAATCTCAATCTCCCCTCCTCTGGTTTGAATCCATCCTCCATGTCCTGTCACTACTGACATCCCAAAAGTCCCTCCCCAGCTTTCCTGTAGCCCCTTCAGACACTGAAGGTCACAATGAGGTCTCCTCAGAGCCTTCTCCTTTCCAGACCGAACAACCCCAACTCTCTCAGTGTTTTCTCAGCAGAGCTGCTCCAGCCCTCTGAGCATCCTCGTGTCCCTTCTCAGGACGCAGTCAGCACCTCCATGTCCCTCCTGTACCAGGGGCTCCAGAACTGGATTCTCTTTCCTGAGGCCATGACAAAACCCAGCCCTGCAGCTCAGGGAACACCCCTATCAGTCACCCTGAGCCCCTGTCCCAGGGTGCCCAGAGAAGCTGTGGCTGCCCCATCCCTGGCAGTGTTCCAGCCCAGGTTGGATGGGGCTTGGAGCACCCTGGACTGTGGGAGGTGTCCCTGACCATGGCAGGGGTGGCACTGGGGGAGCTTTAAGGTCCCTCCCAACCCAAACCAGTCTGGGGGTCTATGACCCCTTCTCTGCACCAGGGCTAATGTCCCTGAACCCACACAACCAGACACTGACTGAGCACAAACCCTTTGCTGGTGGCTGATTTCAGAGCCAAAGTGTAATCAGAGCCTTAGGTAAGGCTGGAAAGTGCCTCTAGACCTCAGAGTTATTCCCGGCCACACAGGCTTTGAAAAACAAGTGAGCAGAGGTTACAGAGCCGTGGTGGACAGGTTGGTCATTTTCAGACCTAGAACATTTGGGTCCATGCCCTAAGCCCAGCAAGGCAAACCACAACCCTTCCACATGGTAGAAATAGCCCCGTGCTGCTGTCACCATCACATCCACCAGAGCCAAGCTGTGCTGTTAACCCTGTTCATCCAGAACACAGAGCACCCTTCAGCACGGAGGTAACGCCTTCAGAGATCATTGGTGACTTGAATCTTTGTAAGAGCTCTTTGCCTACCTCAGAGTGTGGGAAGATGGTCAGATCTGATTGAAAACCCTGGCAAATCTCTTTTCCCTTTAGGATTTAGCATTTTGAGTAAGAAAGGTACTAGTCCTGCTTCTTCATTGCTGCCAAAATCAGTCGGTACATTCAGACTATGGAAATCAAGACATTTCTGTGATAGACATGCATCTGGTCATGTTGAAGCCAGAGGTGAAAGAAAAGGATTTGGTTCCCTCTGCATGAACTTTATAGATAGCATGGATGATTTCCTCCCTACTCCTTAACACTGCACTAAGTGCTATTTGCTCCTATACAGTTTATGGGAAGGACTGCTTGGAAAGAAGTCCTGAATTGTTCTGTGATCTTTACCATATTTTTCCTATGTATTTTTATAGCTCTTTCCCTTCTTCAGCTTTCCTTGTTTAAAATGCTACCAGGGGCTTGGTGGGCACGTCCTGCATATACAGCTGTCACTGAGCAGATTCTCTTGTTCATGTCTCAGCTCCTGCTAGACAGGACCTCTGGGTGCTCCTACAGAAATATGTTTCTTTAATGAACAAAGTAAAACATCCCTTTTGTCCTGGAGACTGGTGCTGCTACATGCTACACAGCATGACACCATCTCCTACAGCTGCAATGACATTTTTAGAGCTATGTAGAAGTGTTGGCTGCAGGGGGGGTATCCTGAGCTGCTCTGGGGATTGGACAGGAGAAAGTCCTCAAAACCAGGGATTTGATTTAAGATCAATATGGTGAAAATGGAGCTATCAGTTTCTGCAAAGTGTGATGTACAGCAGTGACTAAGGCAGAGCTAAGCAGAAGTGCCTGAATTGCATTGGGGAGGGTAATAACACAGCTGATTTCACCCTGAGAAGCCCTGAATTTGTGCATTCATTGGCTCAGGAGTTTTTTGGTCATTGGTCCTGATTTGGAATACTTTGCCTAATCCCATGTTTGAAGCAGATGAGAGGGAGAATCAGAAGACCTTGGGTAAAACCAAGCCAAGGTTGCACAACCAAGGAGGATTCAGCTCCAAAGACAGGGTCAGATCCTGGACTCCAAAGCAACTTTTGCATTTTCTCTCTCCAGCTGCCAGCTCCATGCTCTTCCTGCAGCCATGCCCCAGTAAGGCATCCCAGCAGAAGACAGTTGGTTTTTAGGAGTGCATCACAGACCCACAGGCTGGAACAATCCTTGCCCTTGCTGGTTACAAAATAACCTGCCTGGCACTGCTTGTTTTGGTGACTCTGATGGTGCCTCAAGTCTCCTCCTGTGAAGTGGCACTTTCATCCTCAGAGAGTTTTCCTCCAGGGATGCTGCAGGGCAGAGCCTGACAAGAGGATCCCATATAAAACCTCTCCGAGAGAGAGTCCTTGAGTACCAATCAAGGAAGAGGCTCAATGGCTGTAGGTGAGGGATGCTCACCTCAATAACACAAACCACATGCTCAGAAAATGAGGGGATGGCTGTGCTCAGAGGACTGAGATGGGAACTCCTCAGTTCTCCCACCTCTGCTCAGTCCTAGCCCAGGTCAGAAAGGGTTGGATCCTGCAGAGCATCTCCTGAGCACTGCTCAGGGCCCATGGGTCATGCTGAGCAATGCTGCAGGATCTATCTGCTGGAGTTAAGACCCCAAAAATCTAATCCAGTGCCCACTGGGGTTGGAGAAAAAACTCCAATGAATTCTCCAGTGTTTGCTGACTGCAAGCCCAGGTCATTTTCTGGCTGCTCAGCAGCACACAGGGGTGCTTTTCCTTCTCCCTCCATTACAACCAAGCTCTCATGATTTGCCTGATGTTCCTGTCTCCAGGCTGAGAACCAACTGAGCCTGAGGTGCCAGCCTCCCATTTTCTCATGGACATGGTGAGTTTAGGTAACAGCTCAGGCACACAGAGACAATTGAGGGGGAAATTCATCCTGGTGCTGTTCCTCTTACCCTATTAACCAAAAGCTGTAACTCCAGTCAGGGGAAGAAGATGCCTGTGCCTCAAGTATTCTTTCTGTCTCATCTAATAATGATTTGCTCATCCTTTCCTTTTTTAAATTTTTTTAAATTTTATTTTATTTTTTATTTTTCCCAGAGTATATTCATTAAATAGGCAACAGAAGCAGGTGGTAGCAGAAGCACTTGTGGTTTGACACATGCTGCAATCCAGAAGGGACTCAAGCTTTGCTCAGAAAGTTTTCTCTCTCCCACATCCTCTCTGTTGCTCCCTGTCCCTCTCATGCTCTGGGGGCTCCTGGGCCCATCACTGGCTCAGCAGAGAGGACTGAGGAGTTTCAGCATCACCAGTCTGGGGAGTGCTCACCCCACCTGAGATGGATGGCTTTACCTGGGACTGCACACACATCTTTCTCCTGGATTGTGAGACCAGAGGAAAACCTGGCTGGTTTCTTTAGCATCCCCTGAGGCTGGAGTCTCACTTGATTCCCACTCACACAAAAGCCTGGAGTGATTCCATTCTGCAGAGTAATTCCAGCCTGCCCAGACTCAGAGGGGAGCCAGGCACCAGTGGGTTGGGGACATCAACTCTGCTGTCAACAGAGAGAGAAACAAAAACCCAAACAAACCAATCCCACTGAGTACATCCCTCAGATGATGCAAGGCAATATTTTGCAATAATCTTGCCCGGAGTGTTTTCCCACAGACACTCACTCTGCAGGGAGCTGCTGTGCCCACTCAGCTGCTGGTGAGTATATCCACAGCTCAGCTCCACACAGGAGGAGGGGAATTGAAAAATTCAGCCTCAGTGTCCCTGCTTTGTCTTGCCAGGGATTTTAGGGCTGGAGCAGGCTGGTATGATTCTTTTTCCTGATCTTCCTGATAGCCCAGGAAGCGAAGGTCAGAGCAGGGTTTCCACATGGAAGCCAGGGACTGGCAGCAGAAGTGGGATTCAGTAAGGACATTGGATGCTGTGTCCATCTCTTCGTGACCCAGCTCCGGGCTTTAAGTACTGCCCCTGCCCAAACATGAGCTTTATTTCTATTTTAATGTCTCTTGCTTTGACTTGCAGCCGAATTCCTGTTCTTTATGGATTTTACAGGGTAAATTCTAGTAAGGTGCATAATTTCCTGCAATAACAAATGAGCCCCCTCTTTTAGCAGTTATGGATCACAGCTGCTTCTCAAAAAAAAAAAGAAAATAAGAAGGCATTTGACCTGGCAAAAGATGAGTTAGAGGTTGCAGGTCACCCGTGCCAAGTGCAAGGATGTTTGATACCTAAACGGTGCTTTTGTGGCTGTTGTGAAGCTCATGATGGATACAGGTGTGATCCACCAAAGGGAAAAATGATTGATATGTTTGCTGTCTGAAGTTCAGTTTCACCGTTTTGACTCAGCCTCAAATGCATTTGGATTTCTTTCCACTTAAGGAGATGCTGCTCAGCTAATTGCATTTGGAGCCTGTGGGCTCTGGCTCTGAATTTAGAGAAGGTCCAGCTCTAGGAGTATGGAGCACTTCCCAGTACAGAATTAGTCAGGCTCTGCAGCATCACAGTCTGGTTCTGTAATAAATAATGTTCAGGGACATGCAGCAACCACTTCCCTTCTAAACTTCCTTCAAAATCCTTCTAGTGTTTCAAGAATGGAAATAGAAAAATGAAATCTCTTTCTCTACATTTTTAAGGCTTTTTATCCCAACCATCCACCACAATCACTATCAGATTCTCTCAGACCAATCTGATTTTTCACAGCAGAAAAAAAGGATACATAGGCATGGGCTAAAAAAAAAAAAGATCAGTCACCTAGGAAGGGTTAAATACACTTTTAATTTTGCACTGTTGTGCTTTTCTGGGCCACTAATCAACACAGGTACCAGCTGACCTCCCAGATTTTTAAGACAGTCCTTTAAGAATTCCCAATTAATGCATAATTAATTCACCAAGCAGCTCCTCCTGCTCCCCAACAAAGATCAAGTAGCTAAGGAGCCTTCAACCCCAACCCTGGGAATAAAAGGGGTGACATAGCTGTGGCAGGATTTCTTTTCCATTGTTATTTTGTTTAATAAATCATGTCAAATCCAGCATGTAAACTAGAGCATTACAGAAAGGCTTGCCAATAATTAATAATTAATTGCCCATTTGTATGAAAGGGGAGAAAATACCCAATTCAGCAAATCACAGAGGAATCTGCCTGCTTACCCCCAGGAGGAATAAAAGGCTGGCTCCTGAAATTCTTGTGGATTTTCTGGTGATAGAAGAGAGATGGGATTTTTTGTTGTTGGGGTTTTTTCGGTTGGTTGGCTGGTTTTTTTGTTTGGTTTTTTTTCTTTTCCTCAGGTACTAGTTTGAGATGGGGAATTCATTGTGTTTTGATCTGGCAAGTAAGCACCCCTCTACATTTATGCATTTGGTGCATACTTAGCATATGCATACTTAGCATATGCATTTATGCATATGCTAAGGGGTGATAACAAAGCTTTTCCTGCCCTTGGGGTTTTTTGGTTTCCCAGTTTCTCCTTCAGGACCAATGGGGAAGAAGAGAGGAGCAGCAAGGTGCTGTTTCTGTAAGTGGAAGGTAGTGGCTTTAAGAACAAAATTGAATGTGGGCGGTCATTATTGCCAAATAGGTGAAGCCACACAGTCATCCTAAAACCCAAGCACTAAATGTGTCTTTTTGGGGCACCCTGTACCAGCTTTAGAAAAGGAAATTGTTGCAAATCTCACAATGCTGGTGCCTTCAGCAATGAATGTGTTCAGGACTTCAGAGAAATCTGTGTAAGGGAAGTTCCTCAAGGTATTTATCAGAAAGCGCTAAAACCTTTATTAGGCTGCAGCTGAAGGAGCAATAGGGTTTGATGGTGCTGGATGAAGTGCTAAGTCCTGAAGCTGAGGATACTGAAGTTTTCTGTGGTGCTGGATCTTTTTCCCTTGAACCCTCTATTCTTTGAACCTATTATAACAATAGCCTCTTATTTGGATAAAAAAAAAAACAACTAAAAAGGAAGCTACAGAGAGTAGAGGGGAAAAAAAAAACCCTTTTCTGCCTTTGCAGGGCTTTCTGCACAAATGCCTCCAGACACATTAAAGTGAAATAGGGCAGCCCAAGGTGCTACCTTTGTGGTGAAATTGCCAGGCTGTGAGTTATTTGTCAGAATCACGAGGTGCTACCAGGCCACTTACTGTAATATCTCAGGGAAAATAATACAATTATCAAGAAGCAAAACGCATTAGAAAGAAAAACTCGCTGTTGCCTAAAAAAAGGTCCTTGGCCACCCCAGCCCTTCCTGACCCAAGGCTCCGTCCCTGCCTCTCTGGCAGCTGCTGAGGCTCGGAAAAGCCCCTGTGTGCATGGTTTGTACTCACTGGAAACTGGATGTGGGAATGAATTGTGGTATTGTGCCAGGCTGCCTGAGAAATAGTAAAAATAACTAGGAAAAGCAGTGTCTGCAGTGTCTCTCTGGTGTCACAGAGCTGTACCTATCAGCACAAGCAAGCTCTGGGTTTCTGCAGTGCCAAGGAAGGGTTTAAAGGCAGTAGCAAAACACTGATGAGTCCGTGGCTAATTCTGGAGCAGTGCTACTAGCCACTCCCTTGGAAGGACAGAAATAGGCTCCTGAGGGGACCTGGGGACGGAGCAGAGACCTGGCAGTAAGAACTTCCACCTGCTGGTGCATGGGATGCTGTGGCCTCTGCTCCCCAGGCTTCAAGCTGGCGGCTGCAGCACCCAAAAGTTCTCCCCTGCCCCCGAGAGACCTTAACAGGGTCCTTCAGAGAGTGAAGGAGAGCAGCACCCAGAGCCCTGGGCAAATGAAGGCAGGGAAGGTGACTTGTACAGAGCCTGTGTCTCCTGGAGCATCCTCTGCTGGGGGTTCCTGGGGAATTCCTGGTTTGGGGAACTCTGGCACACTGCAGCCTGGTCCTCTGGATACACAAATACCCAGTTTGCTTCTCTACAGCATTTTCTGTGGCCTCCTGCTTTCTCTGTCTCCTCCTTCCACCTGCTTTTCCAAGGGGACCATAGTCCTGCCACCATCAGCCTGTTGCTATGGAAATTTTTGTCACAAACAAATCCTTCCCAGCAAGGCGGTGGTGGTGGTGGCAAAGCCAGACATCTACAGATGCCTTTGGGGCCAGGGAGGGGTTTGGGTCTGTCACTGAGCACGATGGAAGCTGGAGCTGCTTTCCTGTGCCACCTAAGGTGGTGTTGGCCAGGGAGATGCAGGGTGGTGGAAGGACCCTGGAGAGGCATCTGGACACCCCAGCCAAGCTGTGCTGGTGCCTTTCACATCTGGCTGCTGGGATGTGGGTCAGCAACCAGTCCTGCAGCACTAACATCTCCTCCTGGGACACCTGAGCTGCTCCTCTGAAGCTCAGAGCTGCAGAGCAGCCATGGCCACCACCAGCAAGGGGAAGTCAGGGAAGAGAGCTGGGGGTGGATGTGTAGGGAGGATTCAACCTGAGCAAGCTGCAGAGTCCCACAGCATCCTGAATGTCAGTGGGGGGATTAAAACTCCCCCCTGGGAAAGGGCTAGGAGTAATCCAAACATGCCAGCTTTGTGTTACTTCCCCCTCAGCATTTGCTAAGTTTAGCTCAATTTCTTCCAGGAAGAGCTGCTCATCTAAATCCCAAGGCCTGGCTTTGAAAATTTCAGCACGTCCCCTGTACTGCAGAATCAAAGCTTCTTCCCTGCTGAATACACCTTTGATCAGAACTGTGAGAAATATTTGCAACCATGTGAAACCTGAATGATTTGGGGTTTCATTACACACTTGAAACTCGGACCATTTTCATCAAAGGCATTGCTAAAGTTCACCATCCCTCTAACAGAACCTTTGATGGTTTATGACTTGCATTTTGTGTGAAACTCATGGGTTGGTTAGACTTTTTTTGGAGCAAAACTACCTAAAACTGGCTTTGACTTAATTTTGAGAACTTGGGAGTCATGGAAAAAACAGCCAGCAAATTTTGTTGCACATGCAGCTGCTGCATGATGCAATCTTGCCATAAGGGGTAATTCTGCTGGAATTCAGTATTCAGGGCTTGTGGTTGTACCTGGGTGAGAACCATAGAATGCCAGGTTGGAAGGAAACTCAAGGATCATGTGGGCCAACCTTTCTGAATAGGACTTTCCCCACCAGGAATGGGTGGCAGAGAACCCCAGCATTGCTGTCCTCTGCTCTATTCCCCTCTGGCTTGGGGAGGGTCCCATGGCAGCAGCAGGGCTTGGCACTTCCAGGTGCCAAGAGGTTTGGGATTTTCAGGTGCTGACAAGGACACTGGGGCAGCTGCACCAGACCTGCCACTGGAGACCTGAGGTTTCAGTTTCTGGGAACATGGGGCTCCTGGCATCCACTCTGTCCTTGCCCTGACTCTTTGTCTCCAGCAGTCTCTGTGATGGTTTAGTCCCTCAAACCATCACCCACTCTGTACTCAAACTTTGGGGCACCCCCTCTCCCGTGGTTTCTGAGCTGGGATTCGTTGCTGCAGGTACAGGACTGAGCTCCAGCTCTGGCAGGGAGGTTCCTGGATTGGCAGCCAGGGCTGGTCTTGACTCTGTTCATCCCAGAATCCCTCTGCTCCAGGCAGGGTAGGTTATCCTTGCTCCTTTTCTCAGCAGAAGGGAAGGTGGATCTCTCTCTGCAGCTTTGTCCTGGCAGCTGCTGACTCTGCCCTCCTGCTGCCCTTGCTAATGAGCAGTGAGAAGCATGAGGGAAAAGCAGGAGCTTGGAATAAAGGGATGGAGCAGCTGAATGAATGTGAAATGTGCCGTTTGCACAGGAACTTGCTCTGTGTGTGTTGTATTTGCAACTGTGTGTTTGCTTCTGGAAGTCACTGCAATGTTCAGAGCAGTGTTTCCTACCTGGCATCATTGGCAAAAGCTCCAGAAGTCAGAGCAGCCACAGTTTCTGCTCCCTGTTTACATTTCACCTTTTTAATTTATGGATCTAACTTCCCTCTGGAAAAGCTGGAGCTTGGTTTTGGTGAATCCTTCATCCAAAAGTATAAGCCTGAGGAAACCGAGATGTTGTTCCCCTCTGCTGGGTTGGAAGAGAGCTGGGAGAATAACATTTACATTTACATTTATGTTTACATTACCTGTGTCCACCTGAGAAACTTTTGTATGTTTGGATGCAAAGTTTTGTTTCAGCTTGGAAAATCATGTCTATAACTGCAGTACTGGTACCTTGCTGCCCGGGGCAGGTACCAAAGGATGCCAGAAATGTCCAGCACACTGTACTTTCTGTGATATGGAACTTCTAGGCCATGAAACTTGGCTTCTGTCAAGATTTCCTTGTCTTCCAGAGAGTTCTTTGTTTTAATGAGGGGTGTGCTTAGGCTGAACCAAAGCATTATGCTTCAAACAGAGCATTTGGCTTCAGATGTGAACTCAGATGCTCCCTCTCTGGTACAGATGGTGCTTTGAGGACATTACTTGTTTCCTTCTACCTTTTTGCCCAATTGTTTGACCATCCCAGCCCACACGAGGCATTTGCTTCTTGTCTGATTGGAAGCTGCAGAGCTCAGAGCACTCATCTGTGGTGTGGGACTGTCAGCAGAGCCCTGGGAAGGGGCATCTGATGGGCTCCTTGCAACCTCTCCCCATGAAAAAGAGGCAGCAGTGACACAGCCCCATGGCCAGCACCTCTGACACAAGCAGAGATGTCACCCCAGGGAGTGGTGTCAGCACAGGCAGACAGACAGCTGCTGGTTGGGCTGGGGTCCCCCCAGTGCAGGTGTGTGGGGACCTCTCACTGAGCCCAGCAACACAGGTGCCCAGGGCTGTCACCCACCTCTGATGAGGGCCACAAAGATGCTGAGGGCAAGGGAAAATCTCCTGGTGAGGAAAGGCTGAGGGAGCTGAGGGGCTCTGCAGCTTGGAGGAGAAGGAGGGGGGACCTCAGTAATCATAGAATCATAGAATCATAGAATCATAGAATCATAGGGGTTGGAAGGGACCTCGAAAGATCATCTAGTCCAACCCCCCCTGCCAGAGCAGGGCCCCCTAGAGTACATCACATAGGAACGTGTCCAGGGGGGTTTTGAATGTCTCCAGTGAAGGAGACTCCACAACCCCCCTGGGCAGCCTGTTCCAGGGCTCTGTCACCCTTACAGTAAAAAAATTTTTTCTGATATTCAACTTGAACCTCCTATGCTCCAATTTACACCCATTACCCCTTGTCCTATCACTGGTCACCATTGAGAAAAGCCTAACTCCATCTCCCTGACACTCACCCCTTACATATTTGAAAACATTGATGAGGTCACCCCTCAGTCTCCTTTTCTCCAAACTAAAGAGACCCAGCTCCCTCAGCCTTTCCTCATAAGGGAGATGCTCCACTCCCTTAATCATCTTAGTAGCTCTGCGCTGGACTCTTTCAAGCACTTCCCTTCTTGAACTGAGGGGCCCAGAACTGGACACAATACTCCAGGTGCGGCCTCACCAATGCAGAATAGAGGGGGAGGAGAACCTCTCTTGACCTACTAACCACACCCTTTCTAATGCACCCCAGGATGCCATTGGCCTTCTTGGCCACAAGGGCACATTGCTGGCTCATGGGCATCTTCTTGTCTACCAGGACCCCCAGGTCTCTTTCACCTACACTGCTCTCCAGCAGGTCAGCCCCCAACCTATACTGGGACATCGTGTTGTTCTTCCCCAAATGCAAAACTCTACACTTCCCCTTGTTGAATTTCATCATGTTTCTCCCTGCCCAACTCTCCAGCCTGTCTAAGTCTCTCTGAACGGCAGCACAGCCTTCTGGTGTGTCAGCCACTCCTCCCAGCTTAGTGTCATCAGCAAACTTGCTGAGGGTACATTCTATACCCTCATCCAAGTCGTTGATGAAGATATTGAACAACACTGGTCCCAGTACCGACCCCTGAGGGACTCCACTAGTCACGCACCTCCAACCAGATTCTGCCCCATTGACTACAACTCTCTGACTCCTTCCTTTCAACCAGTTCCTGATCCACCTCACTACCTGATCACCAAACCCATACTTGATCAACTTATCTACAAGGATACTGTGAGAGACGGTGTCAAATGCTTTACTGAAATCAAGATAAACCACATCTACCGCTCTTCCATCATCTATCCACCTAGTAATTTCCTCATAGAAGGCTATGAGGTTAGTCAAACATGATTTACCCTTGATAAAACCATGCTGACTGCTCTTGATGACCCCCATGTCCTTGATATGCCTGGAGATAGTGACAAGAACAAGTTGTTCCATCACCTTTCCAGGGATGGAGGTGAGGCTGACCGGTCTATAGTTACCCGGGTCCTCCTTCTTGCCCTTCTTGTAGACTGGAGTGACATTTGCTATCCTCCAGTCCTCAGGCACCTCTCCTGTTACCCATGACTTATTGAAGATGATGGAGAGTGGCCTAGCAATGACCTCCGCCAGCTCCCTCAGCACCCTTGGATGCATTCCATCTGGACCCATCGACTTATGGATGTCCAGATTACTCAGCTGATCCCTAACCCAATCCTCATCTATTATATCAGACTCCTCATTTATCTTGACTACTTCTGGGGTTAAATGAATCTGGGGCTCATGCGGAAACCCTGCAGGAGTAAAGACAGAGGCAAAGAAGGCGTTCAGCACCTCTGCCTTCTTTATATCCTCTGTCACCAGGGCTCCCAGCTCATTCTTTAGTGGGCCAATATTGCCTCTAGTGTTAGTTTTGCTAGCTATGTATTTGAAAAAGCCCTTTCTATTATCCTTAACCCGACTTGCAAGGTTAAGTTCCAAGGAGGCCTTAGCTTTCCTAATTGCCTCCCTACATCCTCTGACAACAGTCCTATATTCCTCCCAAGTGACCAGCCCCCCCTTCCATGATCTGTAGATTTTCCTTTTCCACTTAAGTTTTCCCAGCAGTTCCTTTTTTAACCATGCTTGTCTCCTAGCTCCCTTACTAGATTTCCTAACCATAGGGACGCTCTGATCCTGTGCTTGCAAATAGTGGTTCTTGAATATTGACCAGCTATCTTGAGCCCCTTTATCTTCTAACACCTTGTCCCATGGGATTTCTCTTAACAGTTGATTGAGGAGGCCAAAGTTTGCCCTGTGGAAGTCCAGGGTTCTGGTCCTACTGGGTATTCTGTTCCTTCCACACAGGATCCTGAACTCTACCATCTCATGATCACTGCAGCCAAGGCTGCCATTGACCACCACTGCTTCAACAAGGCCCTCCTTGTTGGTTAGTACAAGATCCAGCAGCGCTCCTCTTCTAGTCGGCTTGTCCACCATTTGTTTTAAGAAGTTATCATCAATGCACTGGAGGAACCTCCTAGACTGTGAAAAGCTGGCTGTGTGAGTCAACCAGCAGATATCGGGGTAGTTAAAATCTCCCATGAGGACTAGGGACTGAAGTTGCGAGGCTGCTTTCAGCTGCCTGTAGAAGGCCTCATCAACCTCCTCGCCTTGATCAGGAGGTCTGTAGTAGACCCCCACAACTGTATCACCCACACCAGCCTGCCCCTTAATTCTTACCCACAGACTTTCAACTTGCCCCTCATCAGCCCCTGCACAAAACTCAACACATTCTAGTTGCTCTCTCACATAAAGAGCAACTCCACCACCTCTCTTCCCCGCCCTATCTTTCCGAAAAAGCACATAACCATCCATGGCCACATTCCAGTCATGTGACCTGTCCCACCATGTCTCTGTTATTGCTACCAGATCATAACCCTTAGCCCGTACACTGACCTCTAACTCTTCTTGCTTATTCCCCATGCTGCGTGCATTAGTATACAGACATTTCAGGAAACAAACAGAGCACACTGGTGGGACTAAATCCTCCCTAGACCACCTGCCTTCGGGCCCCGGTTCGTTCTTCTTGTGTTTGTCCCTAACAGACCCAGTTTTCTTCCCTTCCCCCTTCACATCTAGTTTAAAGCTCTCTGTTTATAAATATGTAAAGGTGTCAGGAGGATGGAGCCAGGCTCTGCTCAGGGATGTCCAGTGACAGGACAAGGGGTAATGGGAGCAGGTGGGAGCTTAGGTGGTTCCACATAAATATTAGGAAGAATTTTTTCCCCGTGAGGGTGACAGAGCACAGCACAGCTGCCCAGGGAGGTTGTGGAGTCTCCTTCCCTGGAGACATTCAAATCCCACCTGGATGTGTTCTGTGGGACTGCTGGAGGGGACCCTCCTCTGGCAGGGGTTGGGCTCCAGGATCTCTCCAGGTCCGTTCCAGCCCCTGACTTTCTGTGATTCTGTGAGGGCAGGAGGGATGTGGCCTCCCTGTTGCTGGTTTTAAGGTGGGAAGCAGAGAGGCAAAGCTGACTTCCATCAGCCCACATGGAGTGAGAGCAAAGTGAAGTGGAATGTCCTCATTAGGGATGGAAGTCAGGAGGGACAGTGAACTCTGCAGGGATGGTGGAGGTAATGTGGTGGTTCCAGCCCCTCTCTCTACCTCTCTGCACATCCTCTCCCATGGAAAGAATGCTTCCCTGCTCCCTGTGTTTGCCTTGTTTAACACATCAGAAGGAAACCTGCATGGGTTTACTGCATCCTCTCAGTGCTGAGCTGGTGCTGCTGCTTTGCATCATGGCCAAACACAGCCCAGAAATAGTGAGCAAGTGGCAAGAGATGGGGCAGCTCTTACCCCGAGGCAAATTCAAGGCTGAATTGTTGAGTCTGCATTGGAGCAGGCATCAGGAAATCTTGTTTGGCTCTTTGCTCACCCTGGGCATCACACGCCTGGTGGATCCGGAGCTCTCCCCAGAAGGCAGAGGAGGCAGATGGTGCTCGTGGAAGCCAGGTCAATGCTAAGATGCTATGTGATGTGAAAACAGCCAAAAACCTTTTCTCTGGCATTCTAATGAGATAAAACCAGGGAAAAAAAATATTTTTGTTTAATTACCCCAAGTTCATCTGAATATCCTCCTCGTTGCTCACTTCCAGTGAACATTGGAGGACTCTAAGGTGAGGTTTCCAGCTGCTGCCTGTCTGCAGCAGATCTGCAAAGCTGCCCATACCCAGAGCTGGAACACTGGAGGTGCAGCAGCTTGGGAGAGTTCTCATTCAGGTGTGCAATGCCCCAAAGTGCTGAAGCCTTTGCAGGTGATGCTTGTTGAGATTGGGGAGGTGCAGCCTTTGCAGTGAGGGCTGAGTGCCTGGGGGTGAGGATTTGATTTCTGCCTTGAAGAATGAGGATCTGGAGCAGCTGTCTGGACACACAAACAGTGCAGGAATATTCTTGTGAGAGATGAGGATTTTTAACATGTGAAAGTAAGAGCTGGGCTAGGAAAAGCTGTACTGCAAATCAGAGAGCTGAGGGAAATGCAGGCAGCACATGTGGAAGTAGCATGAGGGTCAGTGGTTGTTATTCCTGCTGGTGTGAGGGGGGGAGATGAGCAGGGACAGCTTCTGGGTCAGCCTGGGGCTCTGCACACAGTGAATTGGGGGCAGGAAGGCATCTTGGCAAGGCAAGAGCTCAGGGTATGAGGGGCTGCTTCACCTGGCTGTCAGACCAGCAAAAAAACAGAGGGCATGGCCCAGCAACCCAGCTGAGCAGTGCTGTGTGGGTTTGGGGGGTTCAGAACACACAAAGTCCCCGTTGCCACCTCCTTCCTCTGGGTGTCAGCTGGGCTGCTGCCATCAGAGCTGCCTGAGCTGCCTTCCCTGGATCCCTGCCTAAAAATGCAATTGGCCAAGGAAGGGTGAGCAAGGGGGAAAGGGGAGAGGAGCTGAGGAGCTGCAGGGGAAGGGGGAATGGAGAAGGTCAGGTGTGCAGGAGGGAACTGCTGACACCCAGACAGCTGGGATGCCAGGAAGGGTGCTAAGACTGATTGGAATCAGGATCTGGAAGCTGGGGCTAGGAGAGACTTTGTAAGGAAAGCTGATTGGCCTAATTGGCCTCTTCTCCCAAGAGAATAATGATAGGACCGGAGGAAATGGCCTGAAGCTGCATCAGGGGAGGTTTAGAGCAGATAGTAGGAAGAATTTCTTAACTGAAGGAATGGGCTGCTGAGGGAGGTGATGTAGTCACCATCCAGGGATGTGTTTAAAAGCAGTGTAGAAGTGGTGCTTAAGGACTTGGTTTGGTGATGGACTTGGCAGTGCTGGGTTAATGGTTGGACTTGATGATATTAAAGGTCTTTTCTAACCAAAGCTGTTCTATAATTCTATAATTCTAATAACCTAGAAAGTGCTGGTAACCAATGTTTACTGTCACAGCTGTGTCCCAGAGTAACAACAGGTGTCTACCCCAACCACAGCAAAAGACCAGGGGAGGACATTGCACAATATTGCACGTGGGGGGATGGAAAGTGGAAGAGTGCAGTGAAGCAGCTTTTATCTGCTGTTCAGACTAGTGCCACCTCATTCCATATGTGACACCTGAGGGTGAGGTCACCCTGGCTGCAGCACGGAGATCAGAGCTGCACCAGGTGTGTGGGGTGTGTGTACAGAACACCCATCCCATCCCATCCCATCCCATCCCCTGTGGCTGCTGATGTGTGTGCAAACCATATGGCATGTGAGAGCAAGTCAGCACATGCACTGTCAGGAGGATTGTTGGAGAAAGCAATCCTCTCCTCCCATCAGGAAGAATTTGTGCCCCAGCCTTCTGCCACAAGAAGAAATTCAGGAAAAAAGCAGGAGCTCCATGGGGAGCTGAATGCCTGTCAGACTTGGAGATTAAATGGAAGCACGACAAATCTGGATTGTTCCTGCCAAAACCAACTTTGATTTCTTTATAATTCAACATGTGTTACCAGCTCCTATTATTAGACAGCCAAACTTCCTCCACTGTGGGAAGAGGCTGAGATGGAGCTTTCCAGCCTTGTGTAAGTTAATTACAGCACACATGTTAAAAGCAGCATCTGTCTTAGTCAATCTAGTTGATTATTGCAGCACTTTATTTTTAGTTATTATCAAGTTGAAGGATGACACTAATCTAAGTGGAGAGCTTCCCACAGATCTTGCTCAACTATGTTTTCTCCCAAACCAGCTATGTCAGACCTGCTGGGACCTTCTCTCCTGGAGCTGGGCCAGGTGAAGCCCTCGACTGGCTTGCAGGGAAAGAGTTTGTGTAACGTGCTTTGACTGCAGAGTGAGAGCAAAGAGGCTGAGACCTGGCTATTAAAATTGGCTGTGAAAACAGTGAGGTTGTTGGATCTTTGTGGCATGCCAGTGGTCAACAGTTTTGATGCTCCCCTTCTATTCTGAGCTCTCTCTGATGGAAACGTTGCTGGCCTCATGACTGAATGCTTTCATTTATCACCCCATGGCACCCTGTTCTTTCCTTTATGTCTAATTCTGCTGCCCAGTGTTATTGCAGCTTCTGGACAAGCTCTCCAGTGTGTTAAGTCCCAGGGTGACTCTGACAAAGCCAACAAAAGCATGCTAGGGGAGTTTGCTTTGCAAGTGTGGGAAGCTTCTGAACAACTGAGAGGTCTTGAGATCTGACCTTGGGTAAAAGCTCAAAGGATGGCAACAATTCCTCCCTCCTGCCTCGGGGGGCTGGTGCCCTGCTGGAGTTAGGGTACGTGTGACTGCTGATGGAACTGGGACGCTGGCAAGGGGCAGCTGGAGATGCTGGCCTGGGCAAACCTTGGTTTGCTTTCTCTTCAGAGCACAAGTGAAAAGAATCTGTTTCCTTCCTCAAAATCAAATGAACGGGTAAACAAGAAACTAAAACATCTTGAGCAGAAACCCCTTCCCTGTCAGGTGTAAAGCACCAGCCAGGCAGAGCAGAGCCCTCAGGAAGCTCAGATATGGAACAGGTTGGAGAAGCAGCAGTCTGCTGGCAATGGCTGTCTCCAGGGATGCTCCTCATGGACCTGATTTATGATCTTAGGGTCAGGAAACCCAACTAGGTGGTGATGGAGAATGGCACGAGTGTTAACAGATCCTCATCAAGTCTAAAGCAGTAATTCTCTGTGGACCTGTCTGTTCTCATAAGAACACTTCTCCAAGGTCTTGGCTCTCCGAGCTTGTATTTGTAAGAGCCAAAGTGCTGGCAACTTATCTGCTGTGTGCAGTTTTAGCAGAGGTATTGCAGGTGCCAGCTGGGGATTCTGTGTGACAGATGTGTTCACAGACACCTTGTGCAGTAGCTCTGGTATCTGTTTACCTGATCAAAAGGAAACCTAAGAGGGCTGATTAGCTCAGTGTCCTGGAGCAGCATGGGAGGATGATGCTGTCAGATAAGAGATGAAACTTCCCTGGGTTTTGTGCAAGGACCACTTCCTGGGTTTGCCATTCTTACCAGCCCTGCCCTTTGCTTTGCAGCTTATCTTTCAGAACTGACAGAACAAGATGTGGCTGGAGAGGCAATGTCTGAGTCTGTATTGTAAAGTTGTATTTTAAGCTTACAACAAGGGCCAGCAAAGAGGGGCAATGATTCCTGATGGTTCCTCCCCAGCTCATCAGAAGGAACCCCCCCACCCCATCACCTCCAGGTCAGGACAACAGAGGCTTGGGCACAACCACCAAGTGCCTCTCACCCCCTTTGCAGGGACTGAACCCAAAGCAGGGTCCTGCCCCATGGTTATGGCACTTGCTGGGATGCACTGGTTCTGTTCTCCAGCTCTCCATTGGGTTTGTTGTGGGTCAAATACAATGGGGCACATGGTACCTGGTGGTACCAGAGCTGAACACAGGCTGCAGGTTACTCTGCAGAGATGAGAGCTCTGAGCACACAGGTCAGGTCTTAGGAAAAGCTCTTTGGGGGTTTCTGGCTTAACTGGAGAAGTGGTTCTTGGAATACTTTGAGGGGTCAAAAACTCTGAAGTGCTTTGAGGAGCCACGAGCTGGCTTTCCAGACAAAGTGCAGAAAAATCAGGCTGGCTGGGGAGGGAATTATCATCCCTTAGACACCAGCAACATGAGAGAGAGTAGCCCTGTGTGTGCCCTTCAGTCTTTCTGCTTAAAGTGGGCCTGGGCCCCACACAAATGGCATCTCCAGGATCAGTGCCACAGCAACAGCTGGAGCAGAGCAATGAGCAATGGAGCCACTGTGTCCACCTCCCACTGACACTGAGGGAACGTGTTTATGATGAAACAATAAATGTTTGTGTGATGAGAGAGAGCTATTGCTCGGTGGGAGAGAGCTTCAAAAGGTCACAGTTGCTGTGTGTTTACTCCCAGGAGGTCTGTGAAGCCACTGGGACAGGATGGATGGTGAACACCATGTCCCTGCTCACCGGGGGAATGGTTCCCATGAGGGCTCATCTTGCTGAGGCAGCAGGAGAAAACAGCCTCAAGTTGTACCACAAGATGTATTAGGATAAATTTCTTCCTGGAAAGGGTTGCCAGGCCTTGGCTCAGACTGCCCAGGGCAGCCCAGAAGGAGTCCCCATCCCTGGAGGGATTTAAAATCCCTGGAGACATGGTGCTGAGGGACATGGGGTCGTGGTGGCCTTGGCAGTGCTGGGGGAAGGGTTGGACCTGATGATCTTAAAGGTCTTTTCCAACAAAAATGGTTCTGTGATCTCATCCAGCTCTGCCTATCCCTCCAGCCTTGCTCTGGGGTGACTTGAGGAGGAGGAAAAGCTGTTGTCTCCATCGTGGCCACCCAGTATGGCCACCACCCCAGGCAGGCAGCTGCTGCTGGTGTGTGGGGGTCTGTGCATGGATGGAGGTTACTGGGACTTTGCTGTTCCTGTGAGGCAGGAGGAGTGACTGACCTGGGGAAAATGGCTCAGCAGGAGCCTTTGTAGTGCTGCAGCCCAGGGAGAAGGTCCCCAAAGTTAGCCCCGAGGGAGCCTCCTCCCTGGCCTCAGCTCATGGGGTGGGCAGAGCCTCCTCTCCTGGGTCTGGGAGCCTGTCCTCCTCCTCCATTCCCTGTCCTCCTCCATTCCCTTTCCTCCTCCTCCATTCCCTGTCCTCCTCCATTCCCTGTCCTCCATTCACTGTCCTCCTCCATTCCCTGTCTTCCTCCATTCCCTGTCTTCCTCCATTCCCTGTCCTCCCCCACTCCCTGTCTTCCTCCTCCTCCATTCCCTGTCTTTCTCCTCCCCTCCCCACCACAGTGCAAGCCAGGCCAGGTGAAAGCAGATGAAAGATTGCTTCTCATTCAGTAACAAATAACTTCCAAGCCCTTCCAAGAGACTTTCAACTTAACTGCTCTCTTTGCTCCTTTCATGTCTCCTCTTTGTCTGGCAGGGGCTAATGCAAGCTCCAAATAAGCATCTGTACTCAGAAGGCATGAACAAACAGGGAAAGGATAATAATATCCAAAGGTTTTACAGGGGAGGTCAAAAAGGGAGCCAGGCTACAGAGACTGCTGAACAGTGGTTCACTTGACTGATGTTCAAATGCAAAAGACAAAAATCCTTGGAAAATGCCTCTGAGCAGTGATTGCTTTCTCGGAAAGCCTCGCAATTAGGCATGAAAGGACTCCTTCTGAGCTTCTGAGATGCATTAAAAATGTTATTATGAAATAATTAAGCTACTTGGAAGAACCTGAGATCCACTCTGTCTCCTGCCTCTCCACCTGCTGAGGTTTCTCTGTAGAAGCAAGGTAAGAGCAGCCCCAGCCCCTTTGGGTGGTCCTGGCTCCCTGCTGCCCTGCTCCAGCTGGGATGAGCTCTGAGCATCAGCCCAAGGGACAGAGAGAGCCCTGACAGCCCTGACCCTGCCCTCAGGACACATCCTCAGGACACAGGAGTGAGCAGACACAAGGTAGGGAAGCCCCATGTCAGCTCCTCTGCTTCTCCAGGGCTCTTTTGTGTAGACTGAGAATTGCATTGC
Source organism: Heliangelus exortis (assembly GCF_036169615.1). Taxonomy (NCBI): domain Eukaryota; kingdom Metazoa; phylum Chordata; class Aves; order Apodiformes; family Trochilidae; genus Heliangelus; species Heliangelus exortis. Next base: position 15,774,897 of record NC_092437.1, on the reverse strand, counting down.
TGACATGACAAGGCTGGGCTAATTCATCCTTAAATCCCATCAGTAGCTGGTTAGTATCTTCCCTTATTCATCTTCTCTATATTTACTGCTGAGAAGTAGAAGCCAGCGTTTTCTTCAAGCAAATATCTGATCTGTGTGTTTCTGGGAAGCTAAAAGAGAAAGATTCAGTACCTTGAACACCTACAATGGTGCCAGTGAGAAATTTGAGGTATTTATTAGAGTAAGCCTTTTCCTTTTTTTCTTCCCCCTTTCCCTCTGCCTGCCTGAAGAGGCAGGCAGGGGGAGAGAGCAGCCCTGTGGGTGCTGTGAGGGGCTGCAGGCAAGAGTGCCCAAGGGCTGCCCAGAGACTTGGGGCTTGGGAGCAAGGACATGGCTGCATGCACAACAATGATTGGGATTTTTTCACTCCTGCTGGCCACCTGGTGCAGTCCCTGCAACAAAACTCTGGAGCATGTGGAGGAACATATGACAGAGGGGTGGCCTCCAGCCCTGGGACGGTGAGTGCCCCTTCCCAGGCTGCCTGATGCCAGGCACTACATTTCCCTCTGGATCCCATCAGGAGTGAGCCTGTGTTCTCTGTGCTCAGGTGTGAGTGCCAGGGAACTCATTTAGGGATGGCAGAGAAGGAACCACACTGTCCCTGGTGCAGGGACTCTGTTAATCCTCCCCACTCTCCTCATACCTTGGTCAGCTTTTATCCCCTCCTCCTGCCCCAGTCAAACCAGAGCTCTCTCTGGAAGTGACCTCGTTTGCTGGCAAAAGGAATGAGCAACACCATTGCTGTGCCCTGCTGTGAGCTGAATTATTGACCCTTCAGTAGCACCAGTTCCACCTTGGAGGGGTTCAGCAGGGCTCAGTCCTGGGGAGGGCTTTTCACCAGAGAAGATGGGGAGTGGACAAGGGGCAATGGTTTTCAACTGAAAGAGGGGAGATTTAGGTTAGATATTAGGATAAAAGTATTCACCATGAGGTTAGTAAGATAGTGGAATAGGTTGCTTGGGGAGGTTGTTGATGCCCCATTCCTAGAAGTGTTGAAGGCCAGGTTGGATGAAGCCTTATACAAGCTGGCTGGTGAGAGGTGTCCCTGCCCATGCAGGGGCTTGGAAGTAAATGATCTTTAATGTCCCTTCTAACCCAAATCATTCTGTGATTCTATGAACAGTACAGAAAGCAAGGGGCAGTGCTGCTCATCCCATGGGGTCCAAGCTCCAGGATTACACTTGTGACTGCTGCCACATCTGAAATCTCTGACCTGTCACACCTCTCTTTCCTCTTTCTCCTCCAAGCTGAGTATCTGTATGTGTGCTGTACCCTTAGCCTGTGCTGGATCCCTCTCCAGCTGTTGCTGGGGATGTCTGTACTCTGGAATGGTTTGCTGGATGCTGAGATCTCAGTGTTTGCAGTGAGCTCTGCTGCTCATGCCCTTACAGATGTCTCATGGCTGGAGCACCTGCTGGAACAAGCAGACTCCCTGAGTTTCACTTCACACCATAGCTTCTGACCCTCTCTCTTTCCTTTGCTGTGGGTTTGCTTTCTCTTGGAGACTGGGGTAGTTAACAGAGCCCCCTCCATAAGCTCTTTGGAAAGCTATCACAAAAGTATTTGGGTTGGAAAGGATCTGAAAGATCATCTAGTTCCAACCATGGGCAGGGAGACCTCCCACTAGGCTGGGATGCTCCAAGTCCTGGCATCTCCAGTTACCAGAAGGTCTCTCTGACCTAACTGTTCCTCCAGGAGTTCCTCCTGAGGATAAATGACTCAGCCCTGCACAGAAACTTGTGCTATTCCTGCAAAAGCCATGAGATGCTGGTGTGAACACCCAAGCCAGGAGCTAGACCTCACTGAACCACCAGTGCCACATCTTCACCAGCTGGATCCTCCTTGTGCTTGTGTCAGCCAGGTGCCCAACCAAGCACAGGTGCTGTGTGTTTGAGGAAGAATCTCTGTATTGTCACCTCTGCACTCAAACAATCTGCATCTCCACTAAGAGCCATGCTGGGGTGATGCTCTTTCCCAAACACATTCCTATTAAAGTCAGTGGTGTCAGAACCTGGAGTCCTCACCCTGGGTTTTCACACTCTCAGGTTCAGTGGGCTGAAAAAAAAAAAAAAAAAAAAAAAAAAAAAAAAAAAAAAAAAAATTTTACTTAAGATTTTAGCTCAGGGGAAAGAGGATGAAGTTTCTTTTTGGGACCTGCTGCTAAGGAGGTATGTTATGGACCAAAGGAGATGTGTAGGTTTCCTGCTCTGAAATTTCTTTCATAGCTTGAACTCAGCTGAACTGTGTGTATTGTCAGGCATTTCTTTTGTCAATGCAAGGGTTAATTAGCTGCAGAACTTAATGCATGGCCTGGGAGAAACACTCTCTGATTTCAGATGCTGCCTTTAATGTAAAATCTATTTGACAGGAGGGGTTTGAGATCATTTGCCTGATGACTCATGGAGAGCCCTGGGGAAGGCTGCATCCCCATCTACCTTGATGGGAAACATCCCCTCCTGGTAGTGTGTGAGCAGTGTTTGATCAGGTTCTATGAAAGGAAATTTCATCCTTCGAGAGGATTTCAGGTCTTTAGGGCAGGACTTGGCAGTCTCAGCCAGGTCCAGCCTTCTTCAGGTCAGTGGTGAGGCTCCCAGGAGATGGGGTGCTGAGCCTGGCACCTGATGCCTTGGTGCAGTGCCAGTCCCTGGGGCTTTGGGCATCCTCTGCTGAGCTGCTGGACCACCAGCAGCACTCCTGGGGTGTGGGTGAGACAAACCAACCTCTGGGACTGTCCAGAGGACCTCCTTCTGCATCCTCTGACAGCAAAAGTCTCTGCAGGAGGAGAGAACCCAGTTTCTGGAGAAGCCCTGGGGGTTGGAGGCAGTTTATCTTCTCTTTAACCCTGCTGAGGCCCAAGCAGAAGGCAGCACAGACTCAGAGAAGGAAATCAGTGTCCTTCTCCCACTGGAATGTGATGGTGGTGAGGACCAGGCAGTCCTTGGCAGAGCCTGCAGAGAGCTTGGGGTGCAGCTGGGACAGAGGCAGTGATGGAGGGGCCTTTCACCTCCATCTTATTCACCCCAGGTCAGAAAGAGCTGAAAAACAATAGCACAGAGCTCCCTGGTTATTCTGCTGGGAACTGCCACGAGGCACTTTCCAGGCCTTCCAACACAGCATTGAAATTCTCTTAAATTCTGTTTGTGATGGAAATGTCACCCTGGTAGATGAATTGAGCTATAACACATGCAAAGTAACATGAGAGAAGGATGTGGCTGCATTACCTGGAGTTAATGCTGCACACAGGACTGCTACCTGCAGCACTGGCTGCCCAGAATGCTGAAGGATCATGATCCTGGCTGTACTAAATGAGCCATTTTAATGGGGAAAAACATCATTTTAGGCTCACCTGCAGCTGAAGGGGAAACCCACCTGGGAAGTGGTTCTGTGGTGAGTACAGTGGTTCATCCATCAATATTAATAACAAGGCATAAAATGGTGGCTTGCATGTTATCTTCCAATGAACAGGAGGCAGAGAGTGAGTTTCATGTAATTGAATTTCAATTAGTGCATTGGAGCTTTTTAAATAATGGGCTATATATTCTTCTACCATTACTTGCAGACTATTAAACACAATGCAGAAAAAATGTTATGTAAACGAGAATTATCTCACTGCCTTGAGTATCCCTCTCCCTCTTCCTTCCCCAGGTAATTGGGCAGGTAGGTGCTGGGAAAAAAACAGGGATGGGAAATGTGAGGAATGAAAGCTCTGCAGCACTCTCTCCCTTGGATGCAGAAGCCCAAAATGTATGTGTGTGTCAGTTTAATTTAATTTGCTGTTAATTAGCTTAAATAGTAATCTTACCTTCCTTTGCTTTCACTGCATTTCTGTCCAGGCTCTCATTAGGCAGCATGATAAAGCAGGTGCTTGTTAAAAATACCCTAAGTGCCTATTTCCATTACAAAGCTATTCCTAGCGCTTGTGGTGAAGGAAACTGAAGTCTTGTCCCTGGATATAGCTGGTGGCAGAGGGGAAGCAGCCCCTGTTTTTGTGTGTTTCAACCCCAGAATGCCAATTCCCAGTACCAATAATCTCACAATTTAACATACAAGCTGCAGAAGCACCCAATAAATAAGTAAGTGGGTGACTTTCTCCCCTTCAGAGAGGTGCTTGGAGGGCTTAGGGATTCTCATGCACATAAAGGACTAGACCATAGAGGGACAGCACTCAGAGAAGAAGTTCCCAATCATTTAATTCAGACCAACAAATGAAGCATAAAATCTAGAGCTGATTTTTCTCAGCACTGATAAACCTGGGAGGGTGCAAACTGTGAAACTGTGAACAGACAGGGAATAGAAAGAGGAGGTGGACGTGGAGAGAAAATTCAGGGCAGGGTAGTGTGCTTTCAAGTAGTGAGATGGAAAAGGTATAAATAGATAAAACCACGTGCTTGTGGAACTAATAAAGGTCTTGTTTACAAATGAGCGGGGTGATTCATTAAGAATAGGAACAGGCACCTGCTCTGAAAATAAGGAAAATACTTAATGGAACCACTGAGAGACTGGAGAAAGGGACTTCAGTACATGGGTGCCCAAGAAGCAGAGAAGTTCAGCACCTCTCCCCATGCACCTCTGGTGAAGGGGACAGTGTCTGGTTCCCAGTACTTTTAATACAAGCCCTGTTAAATCTGGGAAAAAAAACCAAAACCCAAACATAGCTCCTTTCTCATTTTCCATCCAGTAAGTTCTCTGGGTCCTTCTTTTCATTTTATTGTCTCCACTGGAGGAAAAGACATGCAGGGAGGGAGCAAAGTCTGAACTCTGGCAAAGATCCTGGCTCTGCCTGTGGAGCAGACATCTCCAGCTCTGGGGGTGAGGGGGTGAGGCAGTGCTGCTCCCAGATTAAATCCTTCCTTGCCTTTGTCTTCTGGAGGGCTCAGCTCTTTGGATGTGTCCCTGACTCCTTTTTAAGGAGGCACATAGTTTTGGCAAGGCTGTGAGACCTCAATGCTGGCTAAAAAGGAGGGAAAACGGTCAATAAATAACCTCAAAAACCTGTGTCAAGGTGAATATGGAGGGTGGTAAGAATGGCTGTCTCTCCCCTCCAACCTTCCCCTCTCCCTTCAGGATCCCTGGAGCCTGCCCCCCATCCTGGGGCAGGGGGTTCCTCTCTCTGAGGCTGTGCTGACCCTGCTGAGCAGCACTGTGAGCACCCAGCAAAGGCAAAGAAGGGTTCTCCCTGGACCAGGTCTGTCCCAGCAGAGCCAGGAGGAAGGTCAAGGGGTGTTATTCAGTGTGGGAGAGGGGTTTTAATTCCTTCTAAGGTGAGCTTTGTCAGAGCTGATGCCAGTCATCTGTCCCTCTCCTTCCCAGACAGACAACTGTTACTCTATCTTTTCCAAAAAGAAAAATGTAAAAAAATTGGTTGGTTGGTTCTTGGGTTTTTTTATTTTGCTTGAAAGCAGAAGAGGTTTGAAGCTACAGTTGAGCAGCTGAGCTCTTCACCAGCCTCACCTGGCATGTTTGGTGAGGATAATCCTCCTTGGACAGCAGTTTGGAAGGGAGCCCTTGTTTTCCCTGGAGAATCCTCCAGTAATAACTGGTGGCAGATGGGAGGCAAAGGCTGAGTTGGGGTTGGGGTCTGAGCCCTCCTTTCTCCATGTGCTGGGGCAGAGGGAAGTCTCCTGCTCTCAGATGGCCTCTGCCTGCTGCCTACCTGGGATCAGCTGTCCCTGCCCATGCTACTCCCCAAAAACCTTGAAGCCCCTTGGAGCAGGAGCACCCCTGCAGGAGTGTAGCAGAGGTTTGGATGGAGCATCAGGTCCTGCAGCTCATCCTGTCCTCCTGCCTCAGCCAGAGACCTCTGGGGACAGCAAAGCCCAAGGTCTGGTGGTGGGAGCTGCCCTGAGGAGCTGCTGGCAGGGTTAAAGCTCTCCAGACCCATCCCTCCTGGAGCACACAGCACTGTGGGACCCTCTGCCTCCCCACCCAGCTCCTTCTGGGCTTCCTGGGACCATGGCAGGGCCACTGCCCATCTTCAGGGACAGGAGCCCTGCCTGGGACCAGGCCTGTGTCCAGCATTCAGCACAAAGCTGCTTGGAGTCCCTGAGGGGCAATCACCCCATGTCTGCTCATCACCTTCTCACAACCTTTCTGCTGGGCCCAGGGCTGTTGAGTGTCTTCATCTATGACTTAGATGAGGGGATGGAATCCACCACTAGGAAATTCACAGATGACACTAAGCTGGGGGGGAGTGTGGATCAGCTGGAAGGCAGGAGGGCTCTGCAGAGGAACCTGGACAGACTGGAGAGTTGGGATGATTCCAACGGGATGAGGTTCAACACAACATGGGGAACTCCCCATGGGGAGCTCCAGGCTGGGCACAGAGTGGCAGAAAGGGACCTGGGAGTCTGGATTGACAGAAGCTGAACATGAGCCAGCAGTGTGCCCAGGTGGCCAAGAAGGCCAATGGCATCCTGGGCTGGCTCAGGAACAGCGTGGCCAGCAGGTCCAGGGAAGGGATTCTGCCCCTGTGCTCAGCCCTGGGGAGGCCACAGCTTGAGTCCTGTGTCCAGTTCTGGGCCCCTCAGCTCAGGAAGGAGACTGAGGTGCTGGAGCAGGTCCAGAGAAGAGCAAGGAGGCTGTGAAGGGATCCAGCACAAGTCCTGTGAGGAAGGGCTGAGGGAGCTGGGGGTGTTGAGGCTGGAGAAGAGGAGGCTCAGGGGAGACCTCATCACTCTCTCCAACTCCCTGAAAGGAGGTTGGAGCCAGGGGGGGGTTGGGCTCTGCTCCCAGAGACAAGACAACAGGGCATGGGCTTAAGAATTTCTTCCTAATATCTAAGGAAGCTTCAGCTTCAGCTTCAGCTCTGCCAGGGGAGGTTTAGGTTGGATATTAGGAGAAATTCTTTGCAGAGAGGGTGATCAGACATTGGAATGGGCTGCCCAGGGAGGGGGGGGGATTCTCCATCCCTGGAGATATTTCAAAAGAGCCTGAATGTGGCACTGAGTGCCATGGGCTGGGAACCATGGGGGGAGTGGATCAAGGGTTGGACTTGAGGGTCTCAGAGGTCCTTTCCAACCCAGATAGTTCTGTGATTCTGTGATCTTAACTAACTTTGGAGGTGGAGATGGCCTTGGCCTTCCTACACACTCCCCTCAGGAGTGGGTTTGTAGGGCAGATGCAGATCCAGCTGTCCTGGTCTCTCCTAGCTGGGAAGATCAGCCCATTTGTTCCCCCCGCCCGTGTGATCCCATTTCACACTCCGTGTTCAGCACAGAAGCTCTTTCCCCTGGAGCTCTCTGATGCACTTTGCAGTTCCTTCCCTAAAACAACTTAGTTATACATTTGCTACACGTTATTTTGAATTCTCTTGAAGTTCAAGGATGCTACAAAGCCAGCAAGATAAAATTAGCATCTGAGCTGTATCCTTTGCTTGGTATAAGAAATGCAGATCAGCTTCCCTTGCAGTCAGTGCTGGAAGGTGAATTTCATTTCTGTCTCACTTTCAGCAGCCCCAGTTCTGCCATCCTTGTTGGGTTGGGTGTCACCACAGCTGTCCTGATGGTTTCTGTATGGCCACCTCTAGGAACAAGCATCAGACAACAGGAGGGGTGTTGAACTGGACCTAAACCCGCTAAGAAATCAGTCAGTCCAAAAAGGGTTCTTTTCAACTTCCAGTGTGATTGCTGGGTGTTGGGACAGGGAGTCCAAGAGGGGTGATCAGGATGGTTTAGTTTTGTGGACAACTCTGAGAAACCCCATGCTAAGCACAGCACCCAGCCTGGGGGTTTAAAGGCTGCTGGAGTGAGAGTGTGGGTGGAGAAAAGCCTCTGGAATGGCTTAAAGATGGGAGCAGGACCATAAGGTGAGGGCTGTGGTGGCTTGGGCTGTGTCATGGCACGTGGGGTATCTGATTGTGATGGGTAAAGGCTCCCAGAGGGAGGAAACGTTGAGTGTAGAAGGTCACTTCAACATAAGAAAATAATCACTGAAGGAAATAAGACATGTCTTAAAAGTGAGATAAACCATCAGAAGAGGTCACCTAAAGACCTTCTCTTGATACCTTCTCCTCAAAGAAAATTTCCTAGCTGGCTGCTATTCAGGGAGCTCAGTTTAACCCTATAAATGTTCTCAGTATGGCAATGAATGAGCAAATCCCAAGTCATGTACTACATCTAATCATGTATTGAATTTGATAATCTATTGTCTCTTCTGCTTTCAGAACCTCTGAGCCCTGGCTTTAGCACACCAGGTGGCAGTCAGGGCAGGGACAAGCCAAAGGCTCCTGCTGGCTCCTCACTCCTCACACTCTCTGTGCAGCTCCTGCTGCAGCTCCTGCCCTGCTTTAGGGACTGCAAACTGGAGACAGATCAAACCTCAAGAGGCCAGCTCTGTGTCCCCTGGTCCAGCAAACCCACCTCTTGGAACAGACTGGGCCAAGAAACAGTGGACAGAAATTCAAAGTTTAGATCCTCAGTTTTTTACTCTTGCCACTGTCTGAGCCCTGTGCTTGCTGGTGAAAACCTCTGTTTGGAAACAGGCCTAAAATTGGCAGCTTCCCAGCACTGCCTTGGGCCCTCTGGGTCCCACAGATAAGCAATATCTTCCCAACCTGGCCCAGGAGGTGGCTGGGAGGGCACCTGAGTGATGGAGACCTGAGCTGGACCCTTAGGTCTCTGCAGTGAGCTGGAGAGCTGACCCCAGGAGCTGAGGCTGAGTTTGAGTCTGGCACATCCTCATCTTCTATTCATGATGGGTCATCCATTGTGAGAAAGAGTCAAAGGAGGAGGAAAGATTAGGAGGTGCCAGTGGGGTGTCAGAGGGGACAGTCAGGGTTAAGACACCCATTTCAAAACTGGCAATTGACTGGAGGTGCTCTGTGTTTGCAGATTCTGCATCCTGAAGGTAAGGAGACCCATATTTCCAGAGAACTGATTCCCACAGAAGTAAGGGATGAATTTTCTGTCACTTCATTTGCAGACGTTTCAGAACAGCTCTGAGTTTTTCCACAGTATTGGAGATGATTTACTGGGTGAGATCTAAGTGGAGCTGTCAGTAAGCATAAACGGGTGCCAGTCCCTTGATCTTCATTGATTTATGTCCATTTATGCCAACACAGGATTACTCTTTCAAGAAGGTGGCTCTGAGTACCCAAGCTTTAAAGCCTAAGTTGTTTTAATTGGACAAATCAAAAGGTAAAGTGTTTCATGTTTCCAAAGTGAATACTCAGTAGGACGAACTCAAAGACATTTTCACAGAGTTACTGATGCACATTTCAAAGTAGGTGTTTCTGGGAATATCACTGTCATTTGTGCTGGTACATTTACAGCAAGCCAGGCAGCAGGAATGCCAATGCAGCCCACCAGGAGCCAGTGCATCCCTCCAGGAGCAGCATCCAGCCAGAGCTGGGTTCCTAACTCAGGTCATGTCACATGCAACTGCTTGCTTGGTTCATGGAGGTGACCCCTCCTGACGGGTTAGCTCACTTTTAAAACATGTCTGGTTTCCTTCAGTGACCATTTTCTTACAGCTGCTATGTTGAGGTGACCTTCTACGCCCTTCAACTAAATGCAGACATGTGACAGAAATGTCCTCATCTAGATGTCAGAATTTGGGTCTTCACATCCAGATTTGTTTCGTTTGGCTCATTAGTGAAGTGATTTTCAGTTCCAGAGCCAACTTCTGCAAAACCCCAAGGAGGTGGGAAGCTGGAGTCAGGCTGCTGTCTCTGCTCTGCTGAGCACCCCAGAACACCCAGTGTCCTCTTTCAGAAATCCCCAGCCCACAGCCTGGGGAGATGCTCTGCTGCTGAAGCAGTCCTGCTGCTCACAGGTTATTAAAACACCAACATGAGGACACAGCTCCTGGCCCTGCTGAGATTGGTCACCACTGCTGTAATTACAGCAAAGGGGACAGGACAAGCTGTTACAGCAGCAGGACACTGTCCCAGCACAGAAGGGACCAGGAGAGCTGATGGACTGCTGATATTTTAAGGATTTCTGTTGGAAGAGTCAAGTCTCCTTTTTTCCAACAGAAAAGGATCAAGTCCTTAAAGACCATGATGGATGACTGGGACTCCCAGTAAGCAGTGGTAGTACCAGCAACTTTTCTTCCTTGCTGTTCTGTAATGGGGTAAACATTTCCATACAAAAGACAACCAGGGGAGGGGCAGGTCATGTCACCCATCACTGCACAGGACTTTCATTTATGAAATGCACAGGAAATTAAGGAGCATGCACTGTTCACAAGTAGTTTGTTTGCTTGCCTTCTCTTCCTCCTTTAATATCTGTTGTATTAACATGAAGTAGTTTACTCCTTTTGTTTACTCTTTGTAGTCTGTTCCACCAAGAGCCAGTGAGCACTGAAATGCACATAAAGCAGATAGGCTGAGTCCTCAGATCAGCAAATCCAGGAGACTGCAAAAACCCAAAAACCAACCCACCCTAACAGGGGTAGTGTAAGAGAACAGGGAGGTGGCTGTGGTTAAAAAGGAAGACCATGAGGAGAGGGATTGTATTTTATGAATCCAGCATCTGGCTAAAATACCCCTGAAACAGTCCCCAAGTCAGTCTCATTTGAGGCTTCATACTTCTCTTTCTGTTGTTATTTTACATTTCATTATCTCAGTGTTTTCAGATGAAAATAGCCCTACTCCAACAAATTGCTGGCAGTGTGTTGTTCCTCTGTTCCAAGCAGATTGTTTCCCTGCTTCTCCTGAACCCACCACGAGAGCAAAGTGCCCTGGGACCAGGAGTGCTCTGCATCCTCTGCAATGGTTCCCTCCTCGGGCCTGGGATGGATTTGGTGGCAGCTCCTGGGTGTTGGTACATGCCCTGATGCAAAATGCCTACAGGGATGGAGCCACCCACACACTGCTTTTCACTGCCTGCTTCCAAGCTGAGGTGGAAGCTGTAGGGAAAAGATGAATATTGTTTGCCAGTTAGGTCTACTAATAGCAGGATGTGTGGAGGGAAAAAAAATTGTTTTCACTTGCAGTCTTTCTGATCTGTTTTGAATTAGGAGACATTCAGGATTAGAAAGTGTTTTCTCATTAGAACAAATGTCACAGATTTAAAAACCTCGCCATTTAAATTCCACCTAATGTTCTTTGGCTTGAATAAATGAGTTCTTAATGTCCATTTTAATTAAAGCATTTCGGTGGGATTTCAGCTGGGCACCTAATGACAACAGGTCTCTGAGAAGTGGACATGGTCCCACCAAAAACGTGAGCTCTGGAGTGGGAACGTCAGCAGAAGCTGTTTGGGTTTTTTGGAAGAAGTGCTAAAGGAAACACAAATTAAGATCTGTCTAGAAAAATGATCCCACATTTACTGTAGGCAGAACCCCAGCCTGGTTTGGGAAGTGCAGACTGGAGGTGCTGGGTTTTACAAAGGGGTTGAGCTACATTTCTTCATGCACTTAGGAATTTTTCTCTTTTTGCTGCTCTCTTTTGCCTCAGCCCAGGCTTCAGCAGCCAAGCAGGATTGCTGGTGGCAGGATTTAGTTCTTGTTTCTCTGGGGGGAAAAGTTTGGTTCTTCCCCTCCCTCCCCGGCCACTTCCCACAGTGCTGGATCCACTGATCCCTGTGCACCCACAGGAACCACAGCTGAGAAGAACCTTGTCAGCTTTCTGGGAAAGAAACACCTGGAGATGCTGGGACCTGGGTGAGGGGTGCTGGGCAGCTGTGGGAGGGCAGCACAGGCAGTGCTGGAAAAGGAAGCCTGGGTGAAGAACATTCCCATTGCTTCCCTAGAGCAGAGAAATCATAGAACTACAGAACCCCAGACAGGTTTGGGTTGGAAGGGACCTTAAAGCTCCCCCAGTGCCACCCCTGCCGTGGTCAGGGACACCTCCCACAGCCCAGGGTGCTCCAAGCCCCATCCAACCTGGGCTGGAACACTGCCAGGGATGGGGCAGCCACAGCTTCTCTGGGCACCCTGGGACAGGGGCTCAGCACCCTCACAACAAAGAATTTCTCCCTAATATCTCATCGAAATCTCCCCTCTTTCACCTTAGAGCCTTTCCCCCTCATCCCATCCCTCCAGGCCCTTGTCCCAAGTCCCTCCCCAGCTTTCCTGGAGCCCCTTCAGGCACTGGGAGGTGCTCTAAGGTCTCCCCATTGCTCCCTTCTCTTCTCCAGGCTGAACACCCCCAACTCTCAGCCTGGCTCCAGAGCTGATCCAGCCCTCTGAGCCTCCCCTGGACTGACTCCAGCAGATGGCAGAGGGAATCACACTGGTGGGGAATGGGATCCTTCAGCATTTTCTCCACGGCAGCAGCAGTGTCCCCACTCCTCCTTGCACGCCAGGAGCACTCTGGGACACTTCCCCATAGACAGCAGGAATGTAGAGAGAGAAAAAAATATAGTTTTGGAAACCAGTCAGCTGCCTTAAAGTCAGGAACTTCTGCTGGGCTGACACCAGCAGTGTCTGGCTCACTGCCTCCCCCCTTTGAGTGATGAATAAATCTGGAGACAGTTAATAATGAAAGACTACTAAGATAAGATTTAGTCTTTATTGTTCTCGTGTTTCCCTCATTTGTCAGCCACTCGAACAGAACAGAGAAAAGGTCGATCTGAGAAATGCTGCTGATAGAGCAGCAGATTTATTGGTGCCTGTGCCCAGGAAGCAGCCAAGGCGGGAGGAATGCTACCAGGGCAGGTCTGGCCATGTGTCACCAGCACTTCTGCTCCCTTCCCTAAGGACAATCATTTAAATCAGTCATCTTCACTTGACAGCTCATGAACAGTGTCACCAGGGGAGGGGGACAGCATTTCTAGGCCGAGAAACACCTTGGAAAACAATGGAGTGGTTTCAGAAAGAAAATGTCATCAGCTTGATTGTTTAACATGAAAAATTCAGATGTTTCTGAATGAACTTTGAGAGTAATATTCTTTATTTGCCTCCCTCTCTCCATCTTGTTAATTGTATGGGGTTTTTTGGGTTTTTTTTTCTCATTTTAGTGGGAATCCTGTTCCTGCTGTCTCCCATCCACGGCTGATGAGCTGCTGTGTGTCCCAGGTGAGGTGCAGGGAGTGCTTCAGAGTGTGGCTTTGATTTCCTTGCTTTGGCAAGAATAAGAAAACATATGAAAATAACCACAGGTTCTGTTTTCAGACCACCTTCAACAACAGGGAAGATGCAGTTCTTGGGAGTAAAGGCACTTGGATACATGCCAGTATATACACAGGAACAGAAAAATTAATGTTAGTATGAATTTTACATCATTCAGCTGCAGCCCTTCCCCAAGCCAGCAGCTGGATGGACACAGCATGGCCACACTAGAGGCATCTGCTATTTGAGACTGTTCACTGAGTTTTTCTCCTTTAAAATGAAGTCAGATGAGCCCCAGCTCACCCCTCCAACATCCTGTTATTGCTTTTAAGCTCCCTTTGCAATGGGGTGGGGAAAAAAAATCTGGCAGAGGGAAGTTTCAAGGTCAGCATCGTTCACCCATCTCTGTCATCCCACTAAGCTTAGAAATTGGTGTTAACATCTGCTAGAAAAAACTGCAAATATGAAAAGAGAGCCTGGCTCACACTTGGTAGCACACCCATTACTGGGGCAGCCTCCATGCAGCCTGAGTCTGGCAGGGCTGCAAAAAACCCAAAGCCTGTTCAGTGCTGCTCTACCCAGCCATGGTCCCAGTCCCAGCAGCATCCTGCTCCAGCAGGAGAAAGCTGCCTTTGTAGGCAACTTATTACCTATAAATATCCAAAAGCACCTATGTATTCTATTCATAGAATCCCAGACAGGTTTGGGTTGGAAGGGACCTTAAAGCTCCCCCAGTGCCACCCCTGCCATGGTCAGGGACACCTCCCACAGCCCAGGGTGCTCCAAGCCCCATCCAACCTGGGCTGGAACACTGCCAGGGATGGGGCAGCCACAGCTTCTCTGGGCACCCTGGGACAGGGGCTCAGCACCCTCACAACAAAGAATTTCTCCCTAATATCTCATCGAAATCTCCCCTCTTTCACCTTAGAGCCATTCCCCCTCATCCCATCCCTCCAGGCCCTTGTCCCAAGTCCCTCCCCAGCTTTCCTGGAGCCCCTTCAGGCACTGGGAGGTGCTCTAAGGTCTCCCCATTGCTCCCTTCTCTTCTCCAGGCTGAACACCCCCAACTCTCAGCCTGGCTCCAGAGCTGCTCCAGCCCTCCCAGCAGCTCCAGGGCCTCCTCTGGACTCACTCCAACAGCTCCATGTGCTTCTGGTGTTGGGGACCCCAGAACTGGACCCAGCACTGCAGGGGGTCTCACCTGAGTGGATCAGAGGGGGACAATCCCCTCCCTGGCACTGCTGGGGATGTAACCCTGCAGTTAGAAATCTGCTTTTGCTGAATGACCAGCTGCTTTTTTGCTCTTTAAATAGCTGCTTTTAAGGCGGCCTGGTGGTGTGGAAAGCCCAAATAACTTCCGATCCTTTGAGATGCATCCCTCGCCCCCTCTGCTAACAATTCTCTTTAGTGGGACTCATAAAATCTGTCGTTGTTGCTGCCGATTGGCCACGGTGTGACTTTGGAGATTATTTTTTTTTTTTCTGTGTTGACATTGTAGCTTCATTGTTATTCTTCCTGTGCCAGTGAAACAAACAAAAAAAAAATTCATTAAAAATGGAGAAAGAAAGGGACAGAAAGAAACCCGTTGGCATTTTTGCATCATCTCCCAACACAAATACCAAATGTAGGAGATTGAAATCAAGCTGATGGGGTGGGAGGGCAGAGAAGGAATGATTCACAGCCACACATGCTGTCCTGGACAAGTGTGCTGATAAAAAGGACCTGTCACCTCCTTTCAGGGTACCACTCTTGAGTTAGGAGCCAGGGAAGAGTCTCACAGGATGTTTCAGGAAGCAGAGAGCCCTCAGAGGATCTCCATGAGCTGTGCCATGGCCCTGGGTGGTCCCCAAGCTGTGTGCTCTGCTTTAGGTCCCTCTCCCAGCCTGGCAGGTCCCCATACTCCCTCCTTCCCCCCTGGGCTGGCACCTGCAGGGTCCACATGGCCCAGTTCTGCTGCAAAGGTCCTGGGGTGCCACTGTGAACCCTGAGGAGCAGAGCATCCTCCAGGCAGGACAGTGCCACTGGAGCAGGTGGGATGCTCAGAGGAGGAAGGGCCAAGCCTCCTCATCCTCCTCAGCTGGAGCTGCCACATCTGGAACAGGACCCTGGGGAGCCAAGGGACATGGAGCTAAACTGGAAGGAGTCCAGCAGACTCTCAGGAGGTGGGATGGGACCTCCAGGGTCCTTTCTGCCCTCTCCTGGGACTTTGTGGCTCTTCAATCCTCTTTCTAAACCTGATGCAGGTTTTCTCAGCAGCTGCAGCTTTTCACTCTCATGACAGGTCTCCCATCTCCATCATTCCCACTGAGTTACTCTTCCATCCCACAACGGGGACACCCCCAAACCCAAGCATCTAAACTTTAAAAAATAAAATTAACAAAGCAAAACATTTTCCAGGATCTCTGCTCAAGAATGTCGCAGGGGAAGAATAATTCTTTTTGTGATCAGGAGACTTAACTTCAGAAGCACCCAAACTGCAGCTCTCCGTGGGGCACCTTTCTGCAGTGTTATTAATAAGAAATAATTGTTTTGTGTGCAGAAAAGTATGTGTACTTTCTGTTCCCTTCCAAAAGCCCTGCATCGTTTGTCCTTAATGAATAATGAAAGATGCTTTAGTATTGCTTCCCACCCATAGACTTTAAAGTGTTTGTTAAGCAGTAATAAACAGGACTTTAAAGAAAAGAAGGTTTTGATGGAAACTTGATTCTGGACTAATTCGAGAGACATCTGCTTTTGCAGGAGGTTACAGATGCTCCTGTGGCTTTTGTGGGTGGAGAATTTTGGTCAAAAACCTGAGTGGCCCGACACAGAATAATACTGTGGAATTCTGAAATGTTCTTGCATAGATAGAAAATATAATATGGTGTGCCTTGGTCTACTTTCTGGAAGGAAACCAGGAAACTACCTTGCCGAGGGTCTGCACTTTGGTCCCCTGCACACCGGGCTGCTATGACCAGGGGCATTGGAACTGGATCATCTTCAAGGTCCCTTCCAACCCAAAGCATTCTATGACTATTTATCATGGGAAGCAAAATCCAGGAGATTATTTTCCAAGGAGAGAAGGAGTTCAGTGTCCCATGGTAGAATGGGATATTTGGATTTCAGTGGGAAAGCCAATGTATTATTCCACTGGGAAGCTGATATGGTTTTGCCTTCCAACTCTCTTTGGGAAGCCCAGTCTGTGGGTGAAAACCTGAAGCTTGGAAGAGGTATGTGAGTCGCCCAGGAAAAATTAGCTGAAAAGAACAGCTAATTTTTTGACATTTGAGTTGGTAGGTACCAGAAATCTTGTCTCCAGCCCACAGTTAATCAGGTCTTGATCGTGGCAAGAGTTCAGAGTTCACCTCATTAAGGGATCTCCTACTGCTGATCAGCCCAGCCTGCAGAGGTAACTTCTGGGCACCTCATCACTCACCACCAGGAGTAAGTATTTCACTGGGGAGTTTTGTATAACTGAGCACTTAAATCCTACCAGCGTTGGGTTGGGATCATTGAGAACAGTCTCTTTTTTGGGGGACGGGACGGGACTGTCTCTGCCTTCATTGCCAATTCATCACCTGTGCTCTGGTGCTCCCCAAAAACGTTTGAACGGGAAGATGCTGAATTGTTTCAGGGAGCAGGGCAGTGAGGGGTTGGTTGCTCTTGCAGGTGAGATCTTGCTCCTCCATAAGGTGCTGCAGGGAGCTGCCGCACGGAATTATTTTGCAGTAGATGTCTCAGAACCGGGACCACGCTGGGTGTGAGACCTGTGTGGTGGCTGTGGCCGTGCCCGGGGGTGCTGGGGACAACCCCTTCACCCACCGGCTGAGGCGGTGCTGGCCCTAAGCTTAAGGAGGAAAACCACCCGATTCCCGGGAGAATTTTCTTCCTCGCGGGTGCAACCAAACCCAGCACCGAACCCAGGCTGAGAACCGCTGTGCTGCAGGGAACACCCGGGGAGGAGCGGCAGGGCTCTGGCAGACCCACACCTAGATGCCCCGCTTCGGGACCGCTCTCCCCGGGGGCTCCGCCGCCCACAGCCAGGCCGAGGGTACGAACCGCCGGAGGTGCGACGGTCCGGCCCAACCCACCAGAGCCCAGAGCGACCACTGTCCGGGGCACTGCCCGACAGCACCCGCAGGACCCGCCGCCCCGACATGGACTCTTCCACCGTCAGGGGAGCGGGGGGTGCGGGGGAGCAGCGCTGCCCCCGGCCGGGGCCCGACGGCCGGTTCGGTCCGGTCCGACCCAGTCCGCTGAGGCAGCGCAGCAGCGGCATTGTGGAGGGGCAGCGGAGGGAGGGGTTGGGTATCCCCCCGGGACCCCTCTGTGTGGTGCCTCTCCCTCCCTCCCCCCCCGGCCCGTGCCGTGGTAGGGCCGGCGGGCAGGCGGCGGGCGGCACTGTGCCCGCAGCTCCCGTGGGGCGAGGGTGGGTGGGCCGGGCCGGGCCGGGGCCGCCTCCCGCTCCACCGTCCTCCGATTCCGGACCGCCCTCGCCCTCTTCCTCCTCCTCCTCCTCCACCACCTCCTCCACCACCTCCGCCGCCGCCGCCGCCGCCGCCGTCGCCGCCGAACTGCTCGGTGAGTGCTTCTGCCGCTGCCTCCTCAGCTGCTCCCCCTCGCCCCCCGGGGCCGGCGGTGCCTCCGCTCGGCTCTGCGCCTCAGCGGGGCTGCTTGGTGCCGGGGGCTCGGCTGCGAATGACTTATTGTGGTTTTATTGATTTATTCCGCCCCCCCTCTCCCCCCGCAATATTCTCCTTCACCCACACTGTTTTTCTTGTGTTATTCCCCACCCCCGATCCCTGTATCCTCACTTTTATTGGGAAGGGGAAAAGGAAGCGCCGCGATGCCGGCACCGGCGGGACGGGAAACTTCGGCGTTTCGAAGCGGCTGCAGGGTGCGATCACACACCAGGGGATCGGGGCTGAGCTCCCCCTGCCCTGCTCCGCCGTGGGGCCGGGGTCTGGGTCCCGGGTCCGGTACCGCCGGTGGCGGGTTGGGGCTGGGTCGCGGGGGGATGTCCGCAAGGTGAGGGGAACGATCGCAAGTTACTTTGTGCCTTCTACAGAGCAGAAACCCTCTCTCGGCTCCTCTGGGAGAGGGTCCTACGGGGCGGGGAGGGGGCTGGGAGCTGCTTCGTCCCCACAGAACCGTCCGGGTGAGGGGGGAACGGCTGCACCTGCGTCTCTGCACCTGTGCCTCTGCGTCCCGGGGGCTCCGGACCCCCCCAGCCTGGTGGGCCCAGGGCCCAGGGCAGCGTCTCGGCACTGGGGAATGTTACCTGTGGCCGGTGTGTTGGGGTTGGAGATTTCTGGAAGTGTTGGAGGTGATGGCTGAACTCCGGCAGGCTGGGCTCTCCTCTGAGAGCTGTCTGTCTGTCTGTCCGTCTGTCCGGGGGGTCTGCGCCGGTTTCTGTTATGATTAGAGAGCTCAGCGGGCTAAGATGGAAATCGCAAATGTGGACAGCAGTGCGAATGTGCAGCTCAATTTTCCTGACTGTGCTTCCATGCACAATCCCTCAGTTCTTTTTTTCGGCACGGGGATGGTGGGGGCTATGGGGCTCGGCCAGGGCAGGAGCCCCCCCGGGCTCTCCCTCCTCTACCCCCCCCAGCAGCAGCTCTGTGAGCATCTCTGCTCTGGATGGAAAAGAGACTGAACTCAAAAGCATCATGGAGCACAGCTTACTTCTGAGGCCAGGATAAAAAAAACCCTTTATGTCCTATTAAGGCAGTTATTGCTGTCTCTCCCCTGCAAATAATTATGGAAAGGTAATTAATAACTGGTGCCAGGGTTTGGGCTGATGAGGAGCTGAGCAGGCAGCGTGTGCCCGCCACCGCTGGCAGTGTCCCCAGAGCTGTCAGGGGCCACACCAGTCTTGGGCTTGGTGTTGGGTGGGAGGCTCTGGGTCCCTCCAGGCGGAGCCCGTTTTCCCTGGCTCAGGGCAATGCTGGCTGCAGGCCTGGAGGAGCAGTGGGGTGGGAGGTGCAGGCTGTGCTGCAGCACCCCTGGTGATCCCCACCCCCCCAGCCTCTGGTGATTCCCCCCCCAACCCCTGGTGATCCCCCCCCCGCCCCTGGTGGTCCCCCCCGCCCCTGGTGGTCCCCCCCGCCCCTGGTGATCCCCCCCGATCCCTGGTGATCCCCCTGTGAGGAGGATGCCTGCTCCCTCCTCCAGGTGCTGCCATGCCTGGCTTCCCTTTCCAGGTGAGGAAGGGCATGCTTTCCCTTGCAGTTTGTCCTGGATTGTTTGTCCCTGCAGTTTATTCTGCTTTAGGCTCTCTGAATTATTTTTTCCTAAGGTAAAAGAGAGGACAAGGAGTTTTGCTCTCTAAGCAATGCCAGCAGCAGAGCTCCTGTATGAGGCTGGGAAGGGAAGAACTCTCATCTTCTGCTCCTCAGGGGTGGGCAGGGAGGTAAGGAGCCAGTGTCACCAGTGAAACCTCGGGTGACACCACGGAGTGTGGCTTTATGTAGCAGCCTTTATGGCTGCCTGCCTGCAGTGACAACTTGTCACAGGGTTTATTGCTCACATTCCTGGAAGTCTTTTTATGACTCTCGTTTTCAGTGAGCGGCGTTTGGCTTGGCTGGGGGTGATACCTTTGTTCATGAAGTGCCTGTGTTAATACAGACACTCCTTACTTCC
Source organism: Heliangelus exortis (assembly GCF_036169615.1). Classification (NCBI taxonomy): domain Eukaryota; kingdom Metazoa; phylum Chordata; class Aves; order Apodiformes; family Trochilidae; genus Heliangelus; species Heliangelus exortis. The sequence continues at coordinate 15,755,244 of NC_092437.1, read as the reverse complement.
CCATGCCCAGGAAGGATTGCTGGTGGTATTTTACTGTCTAGTTAATGTTGTAGATGTATTTCAGGGGAATGGCAAAGCAGAAGAAGGTGGGTCTCCTCAGAACCACTTTCTATAAAAAAGGCAGCCAACAGCATGTTTTGGAAGGATGTTTTATTTAGGGGTCGTAAAGAGATGATTAAAGTTCTTGACAGCAATTTATGTGGAATAAGTGATAGGATTTATTCATTCAGAAAAATAAAACTCATAACACGTTTACAGCACCAAGAGAGCTTTCAGCTCATCTTATCCCAAATTATTCAATAAAAGCAACAGAACTTCTTTTGATTTATGTTCTTTATCGATGGCTGCATAAGGAGTTTTCCGACCTAGAAGTAAACTTGCATCTACTCAAAGAAAATGGCCTATGGATATAAAAATCTTTGATGTGCTAGAGATACTGGAGAGTTATCCAAGATGTTAATTATAGAAACTGCAGTGCTTGTGTTGAAGAGAATTGCTGTTTTCCCTGCCTTGTCCCTTCCCATGAAGTTACTGTCCTGCCTGGCACAGGTTGGGTTCCTGTGTTTGAGGAAGCACAGGGGCATTGCTTGCAGAATACTGAAATGAAGGTCTGGGGAGAGGAAGCAAGAAATCACATTTTGAGCTCAAGTTTTGATTCCAGAACAAGTTCCTCATTCTTCTCCAGGCCTGAGGTTTGTGATGGAAAGGTTGAAAACGCCCAGCAAGAAGAACATGCTAGAAAAAAAATCTGAAATAAACTAAACAGAGTGAAATTCACAATAAACTGTCACTAGAGAGTGTTTATAAATCTGCTGGAGAAAAGGGAGGAAGGAACCACTTGGATCAATAACTCATTCTTTTTCATAACTGTAGAGCTTTAATCATATCCTTTAAAAATATAATCCTAAATATGTGCTTTTTATACCTGTGTTGGTAGCCGAGGCTAAATCTGCAGAGTTCGTGCTGATCTGGGTAATCTGAATCAGGCTGAATAGCAAAGAGGCTCTTAGGAGAATCTGAAACCCAGGAGGCATTTTTCAGACCTGAGTTATGTCACTTTTTTTAGAGGTGCCTCAGGCAATTGCATTTTAAGAAGACAAAGCTTTTGTTTTCAAGCTGGCCTAGAAAAATGCCAAGGATGAATCCAAAGTAAAGGCTTTCAGAAGTTGTCATTTGTGATTAAGTTGATTTTGCTGCTGTGCACAAGAATGCTGCTGCCTTCCTTGGTGTGGTGTGAACTGTGTCTATTTTTATTCTTTTGCCACGGGTCCTAGTGTACCTGTTTAATTCAAGTGAGGAATGGTACGTGGTGGTTCTCACCTGAAAGTGTCTGTTTAATTTGAGGGTCAGATGTCTGCTGGCTCCAGCTCTGATTAAAATTAATTGTATGTGCTTTACAAAAAGCAGAACTGAGGTGACACCAAGGCAGAGATCGCAGAACAGGGGTTTGGAGTCAGAATTAACATCTGCTTCTAAGTGTCTGGTTTTAGGCTGGTTTAAGATGCTGGAGTGGTCACAGCCAGGGCTGGGAACAATGAGCAAAGACACTCTGCTTTTGTGTGTTTTAGGAAATCCTCAGCCATCATTGAGACAAATAGTGAACCTAAAGCTTTTCTTGTGGCTTCTCATGTTCCTTGTGGCTTAAAACTGTCAGGAATAGTATCCTGTTGTTGCCAGGGTGTGGGCAAACAGGAGAAGCTTCATCCTTGGAGCCTGAGGTGGGGACAGTGTGCAGTGTGATGGAACAGATGCTGCTGGAGCAGGGATGGGCAGGGTGGATCACCAGCAGCCTGGTGGTGTCAGCTCCTGGGGTAAGGAAAGAGAAGCACTGGGAGCATTGTAGTGACTTTCTTTTCCTAAATAAAATGATAAAAGCTTTTATCTTAAAATCTAACCATCTCAAAGCAGTCTTGGCCTGATTAGCAGTGACCAAAGCTGCATTGCCAGGGCAGGAGGAACATCCCTGGAGTTCACCTGGCCCGAGGGGCAGCTGCTGCTTTGCTTGGGATACCCAGGGAAGGGTTGGATGGATTTCTGGGGCTCTGGGATAATACTGCTCAACATCAACCATCCTGCCCTGCTTCCAGGGGTGTCTTGCATCTTCCCACATGAAGAGACCCCAGGGTGGATGTTCCCTCTCTAGGGGGTACCTGGTGAGCTTCTGGGTGGGTCTGTCACTCAGGCACCTCATAGGAGTGTGTGTCTGTGTCTGTGTATTTGTGTGTTTGTTTTAAAGCAGCCTTTGAGAATATGCTGAAACCAAATCCTGACATAGAGCAGGATGTGCCAGGGAAAGTCCCCCCATTGATTTAAGGGCTTCTGAACTTCTCCTTCTCCCCTGGTGCTGGAGCTGATGGGCAGGGTGCCAGGCTCAGTTTCAGGAGCATTCCTGCACCTGCAGCAGTGTGTCCTGTACTGAACAGTCACTTGGAGGCTTTGCCAGTCATGTTGCAAAACTGTACTTCTTAGATTATTATTCCCAAAAGTCTGGTTTTAATATAGAAAGCATAAAGCCAGTTTTTTTGTTTTCCTAGGAAAACAAGAAAGAAGTAAATAGCATGGGCACCTCTGGGCTGTGTCTGTGGCAAGCCAGTGATTCCCAGGTGAAGTCTGCAGCATCATCTGACTTCTCTGTGTGGTGGTACCCAACAAAAGGCTCTGAAAAGTGGCAGAGCTTTGTCTGATGCTTTCGTGAGAGGTTTCTATTTAAACAAACACAGGCACAGTGGGAATGAATGTCAACTCATCTCCTCATTGCTACTACAAGCAGAATAAGAATGGACAAACTAAATATATGAGCCAGAGCAGCAGCTGAGGCAGTGCAGCTCCATCTCCTGCTGTGGTGGGATTAAGCAGCTCCTGCTGTGTCCCACCTTCCTGGGAGGGAGAACATCCTAGCACGTGGCGGGTCTGACTGCTAAGAGAGTGCTTAAACATGGAAATCAGGGTGACAGCTTCTGCCAGAGAGATATTGTGGAAATGATGGCAATGATCACTTGCTCTGGAAGATGGGAACAGATCAATGCTATTTTCAATTTTAATGTATGAATCCTGAGTTCAGGACTAGGCTGGCAAAGGCCACAAGGTTCACAGAGGAGTTGGATTGTAGTTGTTTCCCACATCTGGGCTCTTGATGTCTTTATTAGTGTAAATCTCATAATCTCATGCTTCCTTTCTGCTTTTAGCAGACTTTTCTCTCTTTTCTTTTTTTTTTTTTTTTTTTGGCTGTCTTTGGAGCACTGTGAGAAAAATGCTTCCTTTAGGAGGACATGAGGAGTTCTGTCAGCTCTCCTGCCCCAAGAGAAAATGCCTCTGCTTGAGATGGGAGGTCTGTTTGAACTGAACTTACGGATTAACTCCACTGTCTTGGAGAAATAAGGATGGTCTGGTGCTCCAAAGAAGAGGTTTGGACCTCAAACACATGGGTCTGGCTCCATGGCAGCAACTCCACAGCAACTGTGGCTGTCCTGTGATGGTCAAGAGGCAGGTGGTGGTGTTGCCTTTCATCTGGCCTGCACTTGCTCACCTCCATTGCATCCTAGAATAGCCAGGATTTCAGGATGCCTTTCTTGGTCTGAGATATGGCCCCTGTGTAGAAGGTTGCAGGTGGTTGGTGCTCAAAAAAAATTAGCTTTTTTTTTTTTTTTTGTATATATATAGATTTGAGAAATTCTGACTGTTCTGGGGCAGAACATTGCAGAGCTGATGGAGCATGGCCTGGCTCAGCATTCTCCTGTTGTTAGGGCAGTGTTGTGGTGGCTTGGTGGTTCAGCAGCTCCTGGTCTGTCCCTGTCTGCCTGTGAAACAGGTATTTGCTTGGTTCTGCAGCAATGTGCAGTGCTCACAGCTCTTACCAGAGCTGAAAACCCTGCAGGGCTTCTTTCAGGAGCGGGTAGGAGCTATAAGCACTGCAGAAATCCTCTTAAGCCCTTCTAGTAACTTAGGCTTAATTTTAATTTTTATTTTTAGCTCCCACTCCAGAATTCAGTCTTGTGTGCAACTCTTATTCATGCTCATGTGTTTCAACAGGCCAGTAAAACTTTGCCACACTGCTCCTGTCTGTGATGAAAGGTTTGAAAGGTCTCATCTCTTCACCCCCAGACTGGTGCCCAAGCTTGGGGGACAGACACCCCCACATCCCTGCAGGCAGATGCAGGCATGGGTCACTGTAGATCATGTCATGAGAATGGGGACCCAAACCATGGCACTGGCTTTGAAATGTCTGTTTATAAATAAGTGGAGTTAGAAGAATCCTTGATGCAGCTCATCTCATGCAGCCAGTGCCCATCCTTTACCTCCAGCAGCATCTCAGGGCCCAGGTGATGAAGCTGAAAGTGAATTCCACTGGCAGGATGGTGCCCCCGTGGAGCTAATGCTGTGGAACAGCTTCACCAGCACCTGGGGAGTGGCTGCTGCTGCTGCATCTGAGGGGGGCTCTGGGTTTCCTCTTGGTGAGGAGCAGAGTTGTTCCCTGCAGAGGGGCTCCTCAAACAGCATCTGCAGGGAGGGGATGTTAATGAGCAGGACTTTGCTAATACCTCCTGTGAGCAGAACCACACCTCGTGGCAGGAGAGAGGCAGGAAGGGCTTAATGATTTTAATTAAACTTGTGATGAAGAAATTAAATTTGGTCTCTTGCCCTGCTGGTATTAGGAGAGGAGAGCTCAGCCTCTCTGAACTGAGCTATTAACCACCTTCTGTTTGCCTAGGAAAAAAAGCAATTTTTTTGCCAGCTTTTACCCTGGCTCCTGGGCCCCCCAGTTGCTTATTTATTTTCAGCAGCTCCCCAAATCACATTGAAGGTGGAGTTAACCACTGATCACGTCTTGCAGTCCTTCAGCTTTGTTCTGCTAGCAGACTTTACAAAGGGTTTCTTAAGCTACCTCCTTTCTGAAAGTGAGGGAGCTGTGTATGTGGTCCAGGAGAATGAAGCTGCTTCAGCCACAGCATGGATCAACCCATGTCACTGCTCCTGCTTCTCATAGATTCTCCCTTCAGGCCCAGTCTGCAAAGCAGCTTGACTTCCAGGAGAAAAAAAAAAAAAAAGTCAAAGTGCTATTTTGTTTCAGGGCCAAAGCTACCAGTGCTTCCTTTGGAGAGCAGGATTCTGTTTAAAACAACTTCCTCTCCCCTTGTTGTTGCAGAGAGATCTTTTCCCTTTTCCCTTTTCCATTGCCTTTCCCTTTCCCTTTCCTTTTCCTCTGGCTCCGGGAGGGCTGGGAGGTGGGGGATGCAGCAGTGAAATGATGCCCAGCACTGGGGGCTGCTGGAAGTTTGGAAAAGAAACTTTGGATCCCTTCTTTCCTTCCTTTCCTTTTGAGCACTGAGACCTGCCAGGGCTTGGAAAGAATACCCCACAACAGCAAAACATCTGTTGTGTTTAAAACAGCCAGGAGAGAGTGGAGGTGGCTGATTCAGGGTGGAAAAGCCCAGAAGCTCCAGTTGAACAGGAAGCAGGATTAAATCAATGCTACTTTATGCATGCAAATCTTTTTTGTTGTTGCATTAAATGCTAACAGCTCATACCAGGCTCTTTCCTGGACAGGAGAACATTACTGGCTTGTTATTGAAATGCAGGATCACTCTTGGTCCTGTAGTGTGTTCCAAAATCCTGGTGAGAGGAGCTGCTGGAGGGCTGGGTGTGGGGAGGGGCTGAAGGGTGCTTAAGCAAAGGGGTGGTTGGAGCAGCCTGAGCCCCAGGGAAGAGGCTGTGGGTGCACTTGGGATACAGGCTCTCCTCTGCATTCATTGCTTTTATTATCTTCTCCTTCTGCAGTTCAATTTGCAGATGCTGTATCACCATCCAATTCTGTGAGCCTCTTGCTGATGATGTGTGCCTGGTCAAATACTGATTTGCAAAGGGGGGGGAGGGAAAATGCTGTCCTTGTGGCCTCAGAATGAATAGATTTTAGCCATACACGTGGCATAAACATCTATATTTTATAGTTAGTTGTGAGGTATTGGTACATTCTGGCTCAGCAAGTCCCAGGCTTTTCCCCATCAAGTCATGGGAATGATTTATAGGGTGCCCCAAGTGCCCACAGTGGGGCTGCTGCTCTGCAGCGTGTGTGGGGAGTAAACTGTGTGAGTTTACACAAAACCATTTCTACAGAAATTCCCCCAAAAAAGAGGAGGAACTCCAGGCTTTGACAGGCTGCTTGGGCTGAAAAGTTGCCCTGTCTCAGGGCAAAGTGCAGTTGGACAAAACAGCCCAGCATCATCTTACAGATACAGATGCTTTTGTATTTCTTTCCCTGCTTGGAACAGGAGAGGATCAGTACCAAGAGCATCACCAAACCTGCTGTGATGTGAGAGTGATGACTGCAAGAAAGCTTTGGGCAGTGGTGGAAAATGGCCCTTAAATCCACTGAGTTTGAGAAAAGAAAACACCTGAGGAAGTTGGTGCCCTCTGCCCATGCTGGCCAGGTCTGTAGGTAAATGGGCTGCTGGTGAGCTGCTTGTGTCTGACTGCAGAGCACACCAACTTCTGCTTCTGGTTGTTTCTTAAATTCCCAGCTCAGAGCAAACAGTAAGGCTGGATTTTTTTTTTCGTCCCTTGAAATTTGTCAGCTTTTTATTTCACCTGCAGAACTTCACAGTCAGGAGCAAGGGGAATCTCTAGCAAGCAGGCTAAAGACTATCTGATGAAATAGATATAAACAGATGAATTTGCTTTATTCTTGTTTCTTCTTTGAAGTTTCACAGTAAGAATACAGATGAGCAGGAAGTATTGATAAGGCTTCCCACCCTCTAGGGTCACCACCATCCTGGTTCTTGTCCCCTCCCTGGAAAAAAATGATCTTTTTTTTTAACAAATACGAAAAATGTGCTAGTAAATCTTTGCCATCTTTCCTTACAGCCCAGTAGTGTCTGCAGCTCTGTGTGTCGGGCTAGTGAGAAGTGGTGGTGGCTCTGGAATTTATGCTCTAAATAGATAAGAGGTAGGAGGGCATGTGACTTGGGCTGACCTTGGGTGGTAGCAGAGCTGGGAATAAAGCCAGGTCTCCATGCTCCCAGTTTGCACCCTTTGACGTTAGTCCTGCTGCTCTCTTGTCTCTCCTCCCCCAAAACTCACCTGCAAGATTTGCCTTGCAGCTGGAGCCCAGCTCTTCCCACCCTGCCCTCCCTCCCCACCATTCCCCTTCCCACTATCCTGGCAGAGCTGATGTTCCCACAGAGAGGACAGGGCTCTGGAGATGCACAGCTCAGTGCAGGAGCACAGCAGACATTTTTTGCAAGGCTTAATGTTGGCTGTGAGGAGGAAACCCTCTGCTCAGCACCATCCTTGCCAGGGGCTCAGCAGGTCTGGCTGGAGTGCCTTCATTTGGGTTGATATTGCTGCATCTACTTATTTTCCTATTTTTTTTTAATCTCAAGCTTGAGTTCTGGGATTCTCTTAGGACAACAGACACCTAATGGACTTCAGATCTGGATGCTGCAGAGGTGTGCATCTGGTTTAAAATAAAAAGGGTGTTTGCAGTGGTGCTGGAGGTGATGCAGGTCTCACCTCATTCAGCAGATCCAGCCCTGTTCCTGTCCTCCTCCCATTAGCCACCATACAGAACTGCCCAGGGCCCTGGGGAACAGGTATGGATCCTTCAGACTCCTGCCCACAATTACCAGTGCCTTGGGTCTTGGTAACAAAAGGTACAGCTTGAAAATGATCTGTTGGAAAGCATAATTAAAAACCAGATGGACACAGTGATGCCAGGTTGGAGGCTGCAGCCTGGTGCAGCACTGCTGTGTACAGCTGGGTTTGGTCCCTGCACCTTTCCAGGCAAAGCAGGTGGTGGGGTTTGGGTTTTTTTTTCATTAAAAAAAAAAAAGATAATCTATGGAGTGTTGTGTGAGGCCACACACATCTGTGTGCTCTATGTAGGTCAGATGTGTGCTCACTTCTTTATGAAGACTGAACTTGACAGTGTTTCCTTTCTGCAACCAGGGAGGGAGAATCTCAGCATTCATGTGCTGGCTCCATAAGGAATGTCCTGAAGGAAAGAGCCCAGAGGGGCTGCATGTGCAGGTGAAGTGTGTTGGCTTCACCCCCTGCTTCAGGTTTGTGACAATGAGCTTTATTGATGACAGATTTATCTAAGCTGCATATCCAGGGTTGATGGAGTGTCATATTGGATTAACCTTCCAGTTCAGCAGAGTTAATGCTCTGCACCATGCTTCCAGCAGATGCCTCTTGCTCTGCTCTGACTAAAAACCCCGTTTCCTAATCTCTGAAGCCTCTGTTTCTGTTGCTGTATTTCTTAAAATGCAAATCTCTGCCACCTCCTTCTTCCTCCACCTCGACGATCGTGTTCTGGTTATTTCTTGGCCTGTTCTGACTTTGACTGTGGTGGAGGATAGAATGAGTTGGGAACAGACCTCCTGTCTTACCCAGAACCATGTCAGGAACCTGATCTGACACCCCTGGAAATGGCTGAGTCTCCCTTTGCTTGCTGGCGTGGCCTCAGATCCAGATGTGTTTGGTCTTGTGGATGAAGCTCTGCCCAGGGTGAAACTGGTGGGGATCAAAAATGCAGATCCTGCTGATCTCCCCCTTCAGTAGGTTCCTCTCATCTCCTCAGTTTGTCCCTGGTCCATGGAGTAGAGGACCTAAACCAATCTGGTTGGTTTCTAAATGTCAGGGAGTTTCTTTGTCTTCAGTCTTGAAGTTATGTGATGATGTGAGAACTTTGTTTCTCACACAAGGAAGCTGCCTAACTTTGTGGAGGAAAAACTTGACCCCCTGGGGCCCTAAGATCCTGAGCATCCATTAAAACCAGATAACCAGAGGGTCTGGGGTTTGTGTTAAAGCTGTAGAGGGAACTGGCTCTGCTATCCCAATCATTTTTCTTCAGTTGAGATGACTTTGCAAGCAACCTAGGCTGAAGCAGTTGCAGAGGAACATCAGAGCAGATGGATATATGGATGTCTTTCTGCAGTCCAGTGTAGTGGGGAAGATATTTCTAGGATTGAAGCTGATCTTCCTGCTCTACAAGGCAATCAGGACACATTTGAAATGAAAGAAGGGCTGTGCTGTCACCTCCTCCCTCAGCAAATGTCTGATGTCTGCAGTGTCACCCACAGTGCTTCCTTCAGCAAATGGAGGAACAACCTCTACCACCCTCCTGAGAGAGCCAAAACTGGATGAGAAGTTCTGTACTCTGGAGCAGCTGATGAGCAGCCAGCACTGCAAGACCTGTCTGGGAGCAGATCCCAGTGACCTGAATGGGAAATTGCAGTAAGTGATCCACCCAAAGCTGACTTGGCTGGGATCTATGGATTTAGAAGCACCAATCAGTCTTGGAAGCTGGGGATGGATTGTAGCAGATTTGCAGCATGGGGAAGTGGACTCTGGACTTCATGGAGTTACTGGAAGTTGCCTGAGAAAGAGCACTACTGGACTGCATGAAAGGAAATTAAAAATTTCTGCCCTATTCTGCTAGAATTCCAGCTGGAATCCTTCCTGTGAAGTATGTGAAGTGTATGAGGGCATCTCAGGACAGGTATCTCTGCTGGAGAGACCACCTTGCTACCTGCTGTCTTGCTGTGTCCTGCAGGAGCTGAGGGATGGGATGTTCCCATGCCTGCTCTTCCTCACCAAGAGGAGTGGTGCCATGGGAGGGAACCTCCTGGGTGATCCCATCTCCAAGTCCCTGCTGGCTGACTGGAACTAAGAGGAAACGAATGAAATCCCCATTGTCACAACACATGGGGGGTTTTGACCTTCAAAAGACAAATGTGCTGGTGAGGCAGCTGGGAAATGTGTTCAGCTGCTTGTGGGCCGGAGGGGAGCTGGGTGAGAGGTGGTGGGGACAGGGGTGCTTTGCAGGCAGCAAAGCTCAGAGGGTGCCCAGGGCTGCTGTGCTCTTGTCTTTGGGTTAAGCATCAGCACAGAAGTGGACTCCCCAGAGCTATCCATGGCTCTCAGCTGTTGTGGTTAGGAAGCAAACAGAGGAGCTGAAGCATTTTACAGTTTTCTTCTGACTTGATTTTAAAACCAGGGTGTAAACTCTGTATTTTTAGAGAATAAAAAAGAGAGGGAAGAAGAATGCTGTTTGCTGCCCTGCTTTTGCGTTAGAAATTAAATTACTGTTTTGGTCAAAACAAGTAAACTTTAAGTATTTTCCAGCCACTGGACGAAGTCTTATTACTTGTACTTAAATTCAGAGTTAGATGGGAGATTATGGGACAAGGCTGAGTTCCTAAAAGTTCAGAGGAGAGGTGGTTGTTGGTAGGCTTGAGCATTCATTAGGCCCTTGAGGAACAAATAAGTGACCCTTCCCTTATCAGGTTTGTAAAGAATTGAGTCATTTTTCAAGTGTTGCAGCTGATTTTCTCCTCGCAAAGACCTTTGGCTTGAAGGTCTCGGCTGCCAAATGTACTCAAGCTCAGGTTTTGGGAAACACAGCCTGTGGTGTGCAGCCACTTTGAAGCCATCTGTTGGCTCTGTTCTGAATTCAGAGGGCAGCCCAGCTCCATGCTGCTCCCAGGCCTCTGCTGGGGTGCACAAGGGCTGTGGTGACCTTGGGGCTGGGGACATCATCTTGCTCTGAGGAACCCAGTAGCCAGAGAGCCTTTCCCAGTCCAGGTCTGGGCATGACTGGTGAAGCAGCCAGTTCTGCAGTACCCTGGGGCAGGTAGCTCTGCATCAAGTGTATTTGTAACTGTTGGGGACCTTCAGGACCAGGCTGCTTCAGAAGCACCCCAATTCTTTTTGGTCCCTGTAAAGAGAAGGAAATCACAGCCCTGCACTGGAGCTGAGCATGACATCTCAGGGAGAGCACCAAGAAGTCCTTGGAACATCCAAAGTCTGCCAAGCTCTGCTCCTGATCTTTGGGCAACTCTGATGCCACCAGCCCTCCCCTGGGAGGAATTTATTAAACTTTGGCACTTGTTTTCTGCCTAGCTGTTCCTTGTCCAGAGCAGCCAAGGCAATGCAAGGCTGTGTAGGATTGGGGATGATATTGCCCCTGCCCTTGAGACTGACCTTGGGACTGGGCTCAGCACCCCCCCTGGGACTCTGCATCCATCACCTCTCTGCTGGAGCTGAACACATCCCTGTTGCTGATTCAGGAGTAGATGATTATGGTCAGAGCTCAGGAGACACTTTTGTGACTCCAGCCCTTCACTGAGGTTGTCCCCATCAGCTTCTGTGATTTAAAGCAAGCTGGAGTTGAAATCCAGTGCTGGGCTGGGGGTTCCTGATGCCAGCCCTGTCCTGCTGCTGCACCAAGGGGTAGTGACCACACGTGTGCTTTGATTTGCCTCTGTGTGCCCATGGCTTAATTTGATTTTAAATCATCTGGGAATGCTGCAAGGGCTGGGAATCCTGTGTCCCTGCTTGCTCCAGTTTATTAAAAGAACACATCCATAAGCAGCAGCTCTTCAAAGGACTGTGCTTCAGAAGCTGCAGTGCTGGATCATGTATAAAACATGACCCTGCAAAAACCAGCCTGGTTCTCTGTGGGCAGCTTGGAGTTTTGGCTGTCCTTCAAATCACGTTGAAACCCAAGTGTCCCCTGGCTGTTCAGCAGAGCCTGAGACTTCTTTAGGTAAGAAAATGACCCTGGGTGGTGTCAGTGAGATCTCATTTGTCCCGTGGAATGGGGCTGATTTCTTTTCAGATGTCAGTGGTGCCTCCTGTGCCACAGGACTGAGCTGCAGGTCAGCACCAGTGAGCTGCTGTAAAAGGAAGAAAACAAAATATGCCAGACCAAGCAATCTGACAAAACTCTTTTTGTCTGTGTTGCAGTATGAGCAAGGAGCTTGCCCAGCCTAGGCTGGAACTTCATGTGTGCCACCCTGTCCTCCTTGGAAAGGGACTGAGGAGATGGGAGAAGTACCTGTTCATGTCTTGTAAAGGGGAAGAAATGCCATTTCCCTGGGGTGGAATTTCATCCATTTAAGGTAATAATTGTGTACAGGCAGGTAAAAAGTGGAATCAAAAAACATTCTTCCTGCTTGTGTTATTCCCTGAGTGAAATATCTTTCATTAACCTTTTCTTCACTACAGACATATCTTAGGTTCTTGAGGTTTTTGCTGCACTTTTTGTGTTCCAAGAAAATTTTTTCCCAAATAACAAGTGGTCTCATGATTTCAAGTTCTGCGTTGTGTAACAAGTGTTGCACTTTTCTTTTTTCTGTACTTCTAGCTATGCAAACTTCTCCAGGGACCTTTTTTTTGCAAGATTTATTCTTGCAGCCATTTTCTCAGGGTGCCTAAAGTAGACTTAGGGGAAAAAAAAAAGTCCTCAGAATTGCACATCACTGGAGCCCTGAGTGTCACAATGCCAATAAACAGTGGCAAATCTCCAAAGGTGGTGGGAGATGGTGACCCTTGTGTTTGGAGACACTTATGGTACACATCAGGCCCCTGCTGACTCCTTAAAATGCTGTGTTACACCTTTGGTATGAGGGAAGCAAGGGAGTTTAGAGTTCTTTTTCTGTTTTTTTTAAAAAAGGACTCTGTTTTGGGCCCCAAAAGCCAGTGAAATCCTTAAGGATTCTTATGGTTCCTCCATTCCAAGTGGGTTTTGGTGTCTGTGCACTCACTGGCTGTTACACCAGTTGTAAAGCAGGTAACTGTGGGTTGGGGGTCACCTGCTGGAGAGCAGCTCTGGGGAAAAGGACCCTGGATTCCTCCTGGCCCTTGTGGCACCTTGGGGTGCACGGAGCAGAGGGTGAGAGGCTGAGGGAGGTTCTCCTCACCCTCTGCTCTGCTGTCCTGGTGCAGCTGGAGATCTGCATCCACTTCTGGACTCCCAGAAGCTACTGGGGAGAGTCCAGTGCAGAGCCAGGAAGGTGCTGAGGAGTCTGAGGTATCTGTCACCCAAGGAAGGGCTGGGGGAGCTGGGTCTGTTCAGCCTGGAGGAGACTGAGGAGAGAATCTCACTGATGCTCACAGGTATCTAAGGTGTCAGCAGGATGAGGCTGCCAGGCTCTTTCCAGTGGTGTCCAGTGACAGGACAAGGGGCAGTGGTCACAACTGGGATACAGGAGGTGTAGGACCAATGTGTGCCTGTGCTGAGGCATGAAGTGTCATTTCAGACTGCATGGGCACTCCTTCTGACCCTGCTTCCCATTCCCTTGGGCTTTGTGCTCTCCATGAGAGAACTGAAGACCTGTGCTGGAGCTCTGCCACGCTGTGAGGCTGAGCTGGAGTCTGATGGTTCAGCTTCCCAGCTCTTCTGCTGCTGGGGTGCAAGGTTGCTCCTCCAGTGTGGTTTCCTGATTCATGACCCTGCTGGTCTGGGTAGAACAGATGATTTCAGGAGACTGACAAAATTGCTGTAGTCTTGCTTGGAATGTGATGCAAACCTGAATCTGCTGCAGGCCTGAAAAAGGTGTGGGCTTCCCCCAGTGTCTTTGTGTGGGGTGCAGGTGACAGTGCAGGAGCATTGCAGGGGGAAATGGGTGTAGCTTGGCCTTCCAGACAGCTCCCAGGTCAGGAGGAGGCTTGCACAGAGCAGAGTGCTGGAGGACTCACCCCCCCCACTTGCTGTACCCACTCTGGTAGCACAGTTCCCCATCTTCCCAGCAAGGTGGACGAGATGGCACACAGCAGAGGTGACTCTGCTTGGTGGCTTTATGGCTGTCACAAGGTCCCCTTTCAGGAAACGTGTCCATGAATGCAGTCTGATGTTCAACTTGTTCCACATTTTAGCTTGAGGGAGCTGGATGACTTTGAGGGTTTTTTGTACAGATGTGTGCTTTTGGCTGTGGTGGTACTTTATGTAGAATTAAAACTTGTAATATATGTTAATGAATTTGTAAAATTCAGGGTTAAACTGAGAAAGAAGTGAACAAAGCAGCTGAGACATGTCATTTTCCACTAGAACAATGTAACCAAATAGAAGGCCCTAAGGGGATTAACTTCTGTCTCGGAGATAATTAAAAGTGTAGGTCGGGTTCTTAAAACAAGACACTGCCAAGGCCATTTAGGTGCCAGCTGGGCACCAAAGAGTGTGAACATCTGCACAAGAAGAACATAAAAGATGTCACCACCAACAGATAAGAAGAAAGTTATGGCTAGGGTCTGATATCGCCTTGTAACAATATAATGAAGTCAGCAAGAATTGAGAATGTAACGATGTTGTAACCTCCCCTTTTACTGTATAAATACCCCTATAAATACCCCAACCCTTTCCCTTAACCCTCGGAACTCTGTCCAGAGAGAGTTGGGAGTTCCCCGGATCCGCAAATAAATACCTTTTACTATTTAAAGGCTTAAAACTCTGTCTCTAAACAGTTTTATTAGGCCTTGTTGGGCTTCAGTACCTGGACTGTCCTGACCCACACTAGAGGTCTGCAGGACTGGGGCCCTGTCCAATGGATGTCAGCACAAAAATGACAGAGAAAGTTTGAAGATGCTCAGAGTTGTTGCCTTTATCTCTGATAATCCAATTTATCCTCAAAATTCTTGATCCTCATGGTGGCAGCCTGCTCTGGAAGATAGGTTTCCGGGTCAGACTGGTCACTGATCTCTCCCTGGCATGCTGGAAGGGGGTAGCTGGCTGGGCAAGCCCTGTTAGGATTCCGGAAGGAATCTCAGCCTCCTCCATCACTGCTGGTGGTCAGGCTGTGATAATCTGTGCTGCTATTCCATTTGTCCTTGGAATGTGTTAGAAGTTGGACATCCAACCAGGAGGCCCAGCACTTGTCCCCAGAGGACTGGGACCTTCAGGGGTGTCCAGGCTGGCCAAAATCCAGCTAGTTTCAGGCTGCTCCTGTTGAGGTGGGGAGCTGAGTGGATCATACATAAAGAGATCTTTTTTTTCATCAAGGAGGCTTTATTCATGGTGTAGCCTTTTCATGCCAAAAAAACCTTATACAGCTGAGGAGCCAGACTTAGCTCAGTGATACTCTGGTATGAATTGGGAATAATTCTTCTGATTTCACTGCAGCTTTGCAATATGATAATGTCATAGAGTGGAGCTCTATGATGAATAGGGCCTTGCAGTGGGACAAGAAGAGCAGCAGACAGTAGATCTGGACCACATAGCTCAAAAGAAACCTTCAGTCCTCATGAGGCAGCCTTACTACTTCATTATTCTTTCAAAAAAATAGGGCATCTCCTATTCTTTTTTCTCCAGTCTTTTCCAAAGGTTTCCTTACCCTTTGTTGTATGCAGGGTATACCTTGTATTTCAGGGGCTGGGAAAGCTGCAAGCTTTTGGGGTGCCCTGTGTGTTCCCGATTTGTTTGTCACCTCCCTGAATTGTGAGAGGCTGATCCCAGCTTGGTAACAGGGTAAGTGAGCTTAAGGAGCTGGTCCAGCAAGGTGGGCACCCAAGCCTGGAGGGCAGGGCTCCTTCCCCAGGACTCCTGCATCCCAGCCCAGCAGGATTTGTGGCACTGCAGGAGCTGTGTTTGTTGCTGTCCTGCTGCTTGCTCTCTGCTCAGATGGACTCAATCTGCCTGATGTTGTACCAGCAAAGGCAATGGTGCTTCCAAGCCTTTATTTCCCAGTATTCCTTAATTCCTTGGATTGAGTGCCCTGGGAGTGTGTGAGTCTCTCTGATCCAAAGCTATTGAAGCCTTTGGAAAGTCTCTCACTATTTTACTGGCTCTTGGATGTGATTCTAGCTCTACAATCTGAGGGTAGCTGCCAAGCTGGTGCAGGTTGGCCCCAGTCCCCATGTCCTCCCTTTTCTCTCCCCAGCATCCATGGAAAAGACAGGATGAATCAAACCCCTGGGGTTGGAAATGTGCAGTGCTCTCCAGGTGCTTCCTCTTTCCTTTGGCATCTTGGATGCTTTCCGTGGCAAAGAGGGTCTGCCCTTGGTGCCAGCAGCTTTCTGATGAGCAGAGTCTCTGGAATGTGAAATTCTAGCATTAAATCCCTTCACAGTCACAGAAGCTCCTGCTGTCCATCCAGGCCAGCTCTGCTCACAGCTGTGAGCAGAAGCTGCTCTTCCTTATGTGTAATGCTGAAAATCCTCAGCTATTTTTTGCAGCTATAATTAATCAAGGAAGAAGACTCACTTATTCTATTTTTTTTTAATATACTATACACCCACGTCTTCAGGGAGGAGAAGGGTTAACAAAACTTCATTTCCCTGGATGCCTTTGTCCTGTGGTTGAGAATTATTTTTAAACTGCCCATGATGTTGCAAGTTGGGTTGTTGGAGGTTTGGTTTTTTTGGGTTTTTTTTTTTCAGTTGTCAAAATGTCAGTTCTAATGAAAGTCTCCACAGGCATGCTGTACCTAAGTGATTTAAGCCTTTAGGCTAAGCAGGCTGCTGATAGCATTTTCAGATGAGTCAGAAAGGTTTGTGTGTGTCTTTTTTTTTTAAATATATTTTTGTTTGGTTTGAATGTCTTCATCAAAATTGATTGTTGAAGTGGTTTTTTTTTCCTTTGCTAAGCTGCTGCCTGTCAGCTCACCAGAGAGCTGCTTGGAATTCAGCATCTCACCCAGCAGTTACATTGGGGGAAAAGGAAGTGCCTGTGTAATAACAATAATTGAAAATTAATAGTAGATTAAATTAATACATAATTAGAAAACACTAATGCTCCCTGTGAACAAAGGCTGATTCCTATAGGAGCTTTATGAATTGAAAAGTGTATGAAGCTTTCCCTGGGCCTTGTCTATTCCAGCCTGCAGATCATTAAAGCAATTATAATTTCACAGAGGTTTGATCTGGAATTGATTTCTTTGTGATAATTCAATTTAGAGGCTTGCTTCCTCCAGGGTAGAAAATGACAGAAGATGAAGTGTATAAATCCTTGGCAGTGTCTGCAGGCAGGAGTGAGACTGGCACCCAGCCAGGCAGGATGTGCTCCCAGGAGCTGGGGCTGGGTGCTGGTACCTCCTGATCCTTTCCTCATTAAACTCTGGGAGCTGCTTTGTGCCAAACCACGTTGGAACCAGGACTGGGTCGAGGGGTGCAGGGGATGTACAGGGGGTTTGGGTCATCTTGGCACTTCTTGCTTGGGAGTGTATGGGAAGAATCCTTGTTCCCCAGCCCTTAGTGAAACTTTGGCAGGTCGTTCCTCAGGGTGTCCTACCACTCAGCCAAACTTGGTGTTTCACAACCCAAGTTGTGAGCTGCTTTGGGCTCCTCCTGATGAGCAGAAGCCAAAGCAAGCCTGTCTGGAGCTGAGAGGAGCTGGAAACTTTGCCCTGGTGATGCAGGGTGAGCTTCAGCCATGGATCTTCAGCTGCTCCAGAACCAAGACCCCTCCTTCAGCCTGGCCCCCTCCCTCTCCTCAGGGTATGTTTTTGGGTCTGGCAGTAGCTGTGTTCAGCTGTGTCCAGGCTGGGACAGGCAATGCTGTGCTGACCTCTCTGGAGCAGGGAGCCAGGGTGGCTCCATGCCAGGACTTCTTGCTGGAGACTGTGGCCAAAAGACATTTTAGGTGTGCCCTTGGAGGGCTCTGAAGAGAGGCTGATGGTCTCCTGCTTCCTGGTGGCTCCTTACCTGACTGCCAAGGTGCGGGCATCTTCAGGCACAGGAGTCCTGTCTGTGAGCAGGTCTGCTCCAGGCCAGGCTGAGTGTCCCGAGCAGCTGGGTACAGGGATGGAACCAGAGGGGCCATGTGTGCAGTGAGGCTGTGCTGCCACTGCTCTGCAGTGACACTGCCAGCTGTGTCCCTGCTGCCAGCTGTGTCACCTGCAGGCTGCTGTGCCTGGGCTGCACAGCAAGGCTGATCAAATAAACACTGCCTGTGTCCTGTGGCTTCATCTTAATGTTTCACTCTTTACCTCCACCATCTTAACCCTATGAAGTTCAACAACACCAAGTTCAGTGTCCTGCACATAGAATGGGGCAACCCCGAGCACAAATCCAGTCTGGGTGGAGAAAGGATTGAGAGCAGCCCTGAGGAGCAGGACTTGGGGGTGTTGGGTGATGAGAAGCTCCCCGTGAGCTGGCAGAGGGTGCTGACAGCCCAGAAACCATCCGTGTCCTGGGCTGCATCCCCAGCAGTGCCAGGGAGGGGATTGTCCCCCTCTGATCCACTCAGGTGAGACCCCCTGCAGTGCTGGGTCCAGTTCTGGGGTCCCCAACACCAGAAGGACACGGAGCTGTTGGAGTGAGTCCAGAGGAGGCCCTGGAGCTGCTGGGAGGGCTGGAGCAGCTCTGGAGCCAGGCTGAGAGTTGGGGGTGTTCAGCCTGGAGAAGAGAAGGGAGCAATGGGGAGACCTTAGAGCACCTCCCAGTGCCTGAAGGGGCTCCAGGAAAGCTGGGGAGGGACTTGGGACAAGGGCCTGGAGGGATGGGCTGAGGGGGAATGGCTCTAAGGTGAAAGAGGGGAGATTTCGATGAGATATTAGGAAGCAATTCTTTGTTGTGAGGGTGCTGAGCCCCTGTCCCAGGGTGCCCAGAGAAGCTGTGGCTGCCCCATCCCTGGCAGTGTTCCAGCCCAGGTTGGATGGGGCTTGGAGCACCCTGGGCTGTGGGAGGTGTCCCTGACCATGGCAGGGGTGGCACTGGGGGAGCTTTAAGGTCCCTTCCAACCCAAACCAGTCTGGGAGTCTGTCATCCTTAAATCATCTGCTTTTGCTGTAGAACAAAGGATGCCTCTTCCCACATGTGCCAAGTCAGCTGCTTTGTGTCTCTGTGTCCCAGAGGGGTGCAGCAGAGCTTGGTGCTGCCTCTGTCACCTCCACGTCCCCTCCTGGTGACAGCCCTGCTGGGTGCAGGAGCACAGCCTGTGGCTGCCTTGCTTGGGGCAGAGTCATGGACTTGATGGGCTTTTGAAGGCTTTTGTTTGGTAGCCCAACCTGGGTGTTATCCTGGAATAAGCAGAGAGAAGAGGAAAGGAGGAAAGAAAATTAAGTAGAAGACAATAAAATACCACGAATCCAGTGCAGCAGAGCAGATAGGGACCTCATGAAAAATAGTGATAAAAGTTTGCAAAGCAACTGCTGTGCAGCATCCCTCCCCTCCCAGCCAGCTGAAACCAGGACAGGCAGAAAGAAATATCCCTTTGTTAATTTGTTTTATCCTTGGCCCAACACGACATTTAATTTTTCTTTTGTCGCTGTGTACAACCAACCTGCCTGTCCCTGAGCTCAGGGGCTGCCTGCCTGGGAGTCCTGGGGGAGCAGCTGGTGGGGCTGGGCTTTTCTTCCTGAGGATCAAATTGGGTTTGTTCAAGGTGTGACTTCAGCCACTGTTCCTTTTCAGGGCTTTTTTTTTAATTGTTATTTTTTAATTTCTAAACATAATGGAACTTGTTCAGAAGATGGGCAAGAGACTTTCAGCTGTAATTACATTTGTCAGGCTTGGTGGTGATGATAAGGGAATGTCAGGGAAAGGTGATTAACAAAATCCATTGTTTCAATCAGAGGTAGACAAGAGGGGCTCAGGGTTGGGGTGCATGAGGCCACTTCACAGCAGTGAGCATTTATTCACTGAGTGGGTCTGTTTGGAGCTCTCTCATCTCTGTATTTAGTGAGGGGAAAAGGCAACCTCAGCCCTGCAAGAGTTGTACCTTCCAGAGTTCTTCCAGGTGGGTTGTCCCTGGTGCTGTTGCTGTAGGAGCTGGGGGCTGCCCTGCTCTGCAGGAGGTTACCCCAGGGTGGTCTTCAGGAGGACCCTGTGATCAGAGCGGGCTGCTGACCATGGGCAGGTGAAGTGACACCCCCCATCATGTCACACCTTCTTGTCATGACCCAGCAACAAACAGGACTTCAGGCTGCTTTTTTCTGCGTTGGAGAAGTGCAGTGTATTTCAGTGCCTTTGTGTTTCAGACCTTTTCCCCATTTTTCTGGATCCCTTTGAAGGAGTTTCCCTCCACCCCAGAGACTGTAGCTGAGAGCTCTGAGGAGCACCCAGCACCCCACTGCCATCTGCAGCAGCTTCTGGAGATGGGAATGTGTCTGTGAAAGCTTCTGGTTAAGCACCTGGCACAAGAACATCTGACACCCTGAAAGTTTTGGTCACAGAATAAAAGCAGATTGGGAGAACGTGGTGTTTCCCACATCACTGTTGGGTTTTGCAGCACCACTCTGGAACATGTTGTTGGGAATGTCAATAAAATGACACATCAAAATGGGGCTATTTTGATGTTTTGAAAGACTGGTTGACAGAAAATCAAACCTTTTATTTTTGCTTTTACATTTTTTATTGGGAAAAACATAACTGCACATTTTCTTTCAGGAAAATGGAAGCTGTTTTGTTGAGGATTCTTTCATTTTTTGTGAAGACCCCACATGCTGGGGGCTGCTGCAGGCCTGGGGGGTGGGATTTGCTCTTTCCCTGACCTGTGTCCCTCAGCTGCCATGGGGACTCCTTGCTGGCCAGAGCTGCAGCAGCACTCACTGAGTTCTGTGTCTGCTGCTCTATCCCAGGAAGGAGCTTTACTGTTTCTGCAGCCTCCTCCTCACCTGATTATATATATACATATACATATATATATATATATATATATATTATTATTCTGGGATCTGCTTAGTCCTGTATGAGCTTCTTCCTTTTAGAGAGAAAAGGTTAGGATGCAGCATCTGTACCTTACATGGCTGCATGTGTGGTCTGTTCCTGGTGACTGACATGAAATCTGTTGAGATCCGAAGGAGTGGGGTAAGGTCTGCTGCCCCTTGCTGGATGTGTTCTACCTTTCTGAGCAGTGACTGCTTGATAATGAGAAACTATTTTGGCTTTACTGGAGTTTCTATATACTTTTGGCCATAGCTTTTTGTCTTTCTCCTTCCTTCTGTTCTTTCAGTGGGAATGGACAGAGCTGGACCATTTCTTTCTGCAGGTGAAATGAGTCCAGAAGAGGAATTTTTGTCTTTTCCAGCTACACTGCTGGCTTTACTGTGCTGTGACATCTGGGCTAACTTGCTTTAACATCTGGGCAGTGGTGGCTTGGTGGCTGTCCCTGCTTGGGTCAGGTCTGGGTGTGCAAAGGACATTATTAAACTCAGGCTGTGTCTTCAACAAGTTACACTTGGAGTAGGTGGGATAGAAGGAAGTGGTGACTGTCTGTAGATGTTTTTATCACCAAGTAGTGGAGATGTGGAGGTTGTTCCTGGCTGGAGGATCTCCTGAGTCCAGACATAAGGCTGACTGTCACATCTGTGTCACATCACCCACCTAAAGGATGTAAATACATCCCAAAGGGTGAGGGAGGCAGGCCTGGAAAAGCAGCTCTCAGGTCATTTTTTACTCGGTGTCGAGATGAATGTGTGTGATAACAAGCTCCAATATATAAGAAAAATGGTGCTTAAAGCATCTGGGTCACATGGAGCTAATTGTGTCTAAGCTCACTGATTCAATACCCCAATTAATCCCCTGTGCTCCGAGGAAGCTGCGGGAGGGCTGAGCTTTGCTGGTCTCTGGTGGAGGGCACAGCACAGCATTTGGTTGTAGAAAAGCAGCCAGATGTTCAGAAAAGATTTTGGGACCAATATGAGCGATGGCCTTATCTGAAAGCTGCCCGGGGCTGTGGAGCAGCAGCATCAAACATGCTGTTTCATGAAAAGCCACGTGTTGGTGGCTGCTTTTATATAAAATTCAGAGATGCTGTTTGCTCTGGGGGTTGGATCTTGGTGCTCTCATGGGAACTCAGGCTGGACCCTCCCTGCTTGGGGCTGGGAGAAGCACAGCACTGCTCCAACTAGTTTTCTCAAGCTGTTCCAATTTCTTTTCCCAATATTTTTTTTTTTTTGCAAGTTTCTGCAAAAAGCAGCAGTAGTTGTGCAGAGGGAGGGTTCAGCCTCTACAGAGGGGTCAGTGTGCCTCACACCCCTCCTCCTGTGCCTGCTCTGGTGAGGGCTGCAGGGAGCAGGTTGGAACATGCCCAATATGCCCCTTGCTGTTTGTGTCCTGCTCGGTGTGCATTTGGGTGTCTGTGCTGGATCAAAACAAACCGTTCTGCTGCAGGAGACAAGGTCTGAATTTGATGCCTTTGCCTTTTGGTGAGGTTGGAGGGCAGTGTGTTTAATGGGAGGTCTCCAGGTCAGTGGGGGTGGTGTTCCCACCTTTCCTCATGTGCTTGTTCACCCCTTGCTAAGGCCACAGGGTGGTGACATTTGAGTCATCTGAAGTGCTGAGATGCTTTTAAAAACTGTTTAGGGACCAGGAGAATTTAGATATTTAAGGTTTATGGGCTGAATCCTGCCTGTAGCAGGGTGTGAGGCAGCTGGGCTTATGGAGTTTGGGGTGGCTTCAGGGCAGAAGCTCGAGGACCTCCCAAGGATGCTCAGGTCTCTGCTTGTCACTGAGCTGGGAGAAGAGGAGGGTACAGCCTGTGGACTCATGAGCTGCGTTCTCAGCTGCTGCCTGTGCTCTGGTGAGGGGAAAGTCTGAATCTCTTCCCTTCCCCATGCAGATCCATCCTCTTGGGCCAGTCTGGATCCCTCAGATGAAACCTGCCATCACAATTCCCAGTGACTGGTAAGGTGGTTGCTGTGGGGGGTTGCTGATCAAAGGGGCAGCTCCGTGGGGTGCTGCGTGGGCTCTTCCCCTGCAGGGCAAGGACCAGAGATGGCTGCAGGGGATGAGCACATGGCTTGGCTCCTCCATCATCACCTCTGCCCACACTGCTCCATCACCTCTGCCAGGCCCTTCTGTCCCCTGAAATCTCCCGTTCCTTTCATGTTCTCTTCTTCCTTTGCAGTGGGCATTTTTATGTTTGCAGCCAGGGCAGTGGCTTTGCCAGTCCCAGGGATCTCTGACTCAAAAGGTGGGTGTGAAGTCACCCACCCTTCAACAAGGCACTGCCCTGCCATCCTGCAGTCATCAGTCTGAACCCATCAAAGCCTTTTTCTGGTGTCACAGGGGACTTGCAGGCTCCTGGTGGAAGGGAGTTGCTCATCTGCACAACTGGATTGCTGGCACAGTGGGAAAAAACACATTGGAGGCTGCTGAGCTAATAGACTGGAGTGAGGATGATACAGACATGTCTGGCATCACTGCAGCCTTTCTGCATCACTGATGAGAGAGGCTGAAGATCACAGAGAGGTTTGAATTAGATTGGCACAAAAATCCCCAGGAAGTTCTCTGTGCTGCTGCAGATTTTAAGGAGATGTTACAGCCACAGTCTGTAAAAGAAAGCTTAGTACTGGCTTATCTTTTGGCCCTGAGCACATTCAGCAACATCTTCTGTATTGCAGAGAGGCAAGGTGGAGAGCAGCTTTTCTATGAAGGGGAAGAAGGAAAATAATTTCCAGGTGTAAGGTAAGGTCAGTGGGACCTCTGGATTGCAGAGGAGACGTGGTGGAGCAGCCAGAGAGCATGTCCAGCCTTTGTCTGATCTGTCCTGCTTCTCTGAGCCCTGGACTTTGGGTTCCTGTCATCATCTTTGCTCTCTTTCCATATCTACACTTTCCAATATACACACCAGCCCAGCACAGAAGAGTATCTAATGCATTTTGATTTGTTGGTCAAATTTTAAACTGGCACTGTAGTTTATGAAGATTAAAAGTTGTTTTTTGGTTTGAGAAAAAATTTTGCAGGTCCATGTGCAGGGCTGGATGCTGATGCTAAAGAACCATCACATTTTAAGCTGTATGACTTGATTGTCACCAGTAACGTGGCATTTAAACCAGAAAAGATGGAAGCAGCTTTAGTGATTTAAAATATTCCCGTTGTCCCAGTGCTTCATCTTTAAACTAAATGAAACTTATACCCACATGCACTAGGAACACTGTAGGGTTTGTATTTTCTTTGGTTTGGTTTTGTTAGACCAGGAAATATCTGGATGCTCATAATTATTCTTCCTCCTGCCCAAACAGCCAGGAAGGATCCAGCCTTGAACTGCAGTGGTGGCTGGATGTAGGAGAGACTTTATGCCTGGCAAACAGATGGGTTGAGAACCTTGGCTTGAGCATAATGTCTCATGGAAACTTTCTCTCACTGGAAGAGGAAGCTGTTTCTCAGCGGGAGGTGCAGCAAGACACCAGGTGGGTGTGTGGGTGCTGTTGTGATGGCACCTCTGGTGTGACTGGGGAAGGTCAGTGCTGAACTGGTGTGGGGGATGCTGAGGAGCAGCTGCTTCCTCCTCAGTCCAGATCTGACTCTGTGGGTGAAAAAAGGGCTGTACGTGTCAGGCTTGCAGAGTGTTTTGGGCTCCCTTGTGATGAGAGGGGGAATATGAAGGAAGTTTGCATTGAATATACCATGTGTAATGGCAGGACTTTCAGGGGAGCCCAGGTATCTTATTGTCTTGCATCTTGATGAATTCCAAGGGTATTTGATCACCTGCCTGCCCTGGATGTTTTTGAAAAGCAGGCGGGAATGCAGAGACTTAGCCATGTGGAGTGCCCCCAGTAAAAAGGGGTGCTGAGCCCTATAGGGAGAAATTTATTTCACAAAAAGTAATGGCTCTGTCTCTCCTGTGGTGTGCTCAGCAGTGTGTTTCTTATGATCTACCTTTAGTTACCAGCAAAATTTGTTTTAAATTGGATTCTCGGAGAACAGGCAGCAAGACAAACGTAGCAAGAAGCTGCCCTTTGGCGAGCTGGGCTGTGCTGGGCTGTGCTGGGCTGTGCTGAGCTGTCCTGGCTGGTTCATGCTTAAGAGGTCTGTGCTCTTGCCTTCCCAGGAGTAGAAATCCCAAGCTGATATTTCTCCCTCCACAAGACTTTTATGTTTTCTAAGTGGCATGGATCTGCTTAGCCATGTGAACAAAATTCCTTTCTGTTTTCCTTTTAGCTTAAGCCAACGATAATGAGAAATCAATGTAGGAGTTGGGCTGAATCAGACCAGGGATGTTGGTCTCAGAGATGAGGAAGATGCTTATTGAAACCAGGATGCTGAGGACTCTGGTAAAATGGCCAGGACTGGCGTGTGCCAGGGATCAGGACTGGGTGTTCTGGGGATGCTGCTTTGTGGGAGAGTGCTCTGGAGCTGCCCCTGCCTGGGTGTGTTCATCCTCCTGTAGGCATCTCCAGCAGTATCCAGTTCCTTGTTTCAAATTGAACCTCTTCATTTGGAATTTCAGCTTGTGATTAAGTCTTTTTTTCTAATGTTAGTTTCTATTAATAGGACATCATGGTAAATCCAAGCAATTTGTGGAAGTCACCCTTTATTGCAGTGCTGGTCAGATAAAAACCATACTTTACGGCAAAGGAAAAGCAGAAGTTTAGCTGAACACCAGGGAGTTTTGGAAGCTTGAGTGATTGGATATTCAGTATCCTGGGTGTAACAGATAGGTATGTTCAGGTCTCTCAGCTGTGCAGATCAGATTTCTGATGGGACCCATTACTCAGCAGGGGTTTGGGTTTTCTCCAGGCTTGTTTCCGTTGTCCTCCTTTCAAACCTTCTTTCATCTTTGGTAGGACTGTTTTCATGAGTAGTTTTGGACTACAATTGAAATATTTCTGCTTTTAAATGAAGGTCAACTTGTGTTGTGGGTCAGTTCACTCCACTCCTGTACTTCCTTCCTCACCTTATTTTGTTGGGTGCCCCATTCCCTGGGCTCAGCACAGGGAGGTGGGGACTGTCCCCCTTGGAGGAGACATGTTCCTACTCACATCTTCAACTCAAGCTGCTGCTGCTCACCACCCAATCTTCAAAATTTGCCAGTCCCATCCTGTCAACCCAAGGAGATGGAGTCTTGTCCCAGCAGCTGGTACCAGGGAGGAGCTCTCTGTCCCAAGGGCATCTGGGGCACCTGGTGGTGTAGAAACCAACATTTCCCATTCCCCACTGGGAGGTTTGCTTTGTGAAATACCCTGAGCAGGATGTAGGCAGTGTTGTTTAGAAGAAGACAAACTTTGTAGAATCCCAGACAGGTTTGGGTTGGAAGGGACCTTAAAGCTCCCCCAGTGCCACCCCTGCCATGGTCAGGGACACCTCCCACAGCCCAGGGTGCTCCAAGCCCCATCCAACCTGGGCTGGAACACTGCCAGGGATGGGGCAGCCACAGCTTCTCTGGGCACCCTGGGACAGGGGCTCAGCACCCTCACAACAAAGAATTGCTTCCTAATATCTCATCTCAGTCTCCCCTCTTTCACCTTAGAGCCATTCCCCCTCATCCCATCCCTCCAGGCCCTTGTCCCAAGTCCCTCCCCAGCTTTCCTGGAGCCCCTTCAGGCACTGGGAGGTGCTCTAAGGTCTCCCCATTGCTCCCTTCTCTTCTCCAGGCTGAACACCCCCAACTCTCAGCCTGGCTCCAGAGCTGCTCCAGCCCTCCCAGCAGCTCCAGGGCCTCCTCTGGACTCACTCCAACAGCTCTGTGTCCTTCTCGTGTTGGGGACCCCAGAGATTTGGAACAGCTCATCTGATGGATGGCTGCCTGGGTTCTTGGGTACTGCCCTAAAGCAGAGTGAGCTCTGGTTTTCAGGAGGAGGCCAGGACAGACTGTGAGCAGCTGCCCCAGCTGGGGCTCCTGTGGGATGGGGCTTCCTCTGCTGCATCACCCACTGCTCCAGGCTCCAGACACCAGGTTTCATCAAGTGGTTTTGATGAAGAGCTCTCAGAGTTGTTCAGCTTCAAAAAATGCTCGAAATTCACACTGTGCTGCTTATTAGTGATTGGCCTGAGAAGTTAGAAGGTTTCTAAGAGTGATTGCAATGAGCAAATGAGCACATCCAGCTTGCAGCTGGGAAGAGAAGTTTCATTCCCACAAACAGACTTGGAGAAATTTAAGTAGCAGGGGAACGTGTACCTAAGGGAAAGCTGTGGAAGAGGAAGAGAACAGGATTTTGCTGCTTAATTTGACTCTCCTCTGGTTGTGCAAATAAATATTTTGTTTAAATTAGCCCCAGACATGACTGCAAACATCTATTACAGTTCCTTCAGATGTTTGTTAAGGATTTTCTTTAAAGTGCTCCTTAATCAAATGCTCTTATTTTATCATGAGTGAGTTGTTTGTGTAATTGCTTCCTCCTTTTCCCACACACCAGCACTTGAGAAGCAGTTTACTGGAAAAACCCTTGAGGAGAAGGCTGTGATCTTAGGAGCTTTGTCTTCTCCCTGGTGAGAGCTCTTCTCTCTTCAGCTCTCTGCAGTCTCTGGAGCCAACCCCAAGTGGAGATGTTGCCTTCTCAGAAGCTCTGGGCCACTTGGCCACCCAGAGCCCAAACAAGAGAAGGCTTGGGACACCCTCTCACTAAGCAAACCCTCACCCCCTTGGCTGTGCTAC
Source organism: Heliangelus exortis (assembly GCF_036169615.1). Taxonomy (NCBI): domain Eukaryota; kingdom Metazoa; phylum Chordata; class Aves; order Apodiformes; family Trochilidae; genus Heliangelus; species Heliangelus exortis. The sequence goes on along the minus strand of NC_092437.1, from coordinate 15,728,213 downwards.
CCTGTCCCTACCCAAGTGGGAGAAGTTACTCAAGGTGCAAATACAGCTCTGAGTAAGGCAGCTGTGTGTAAGGATGGCTCTTGTCCTGCCAATAGCTGCTCCATGGCTGGAGGCCATGTCTTGGCTCTGCTTCATTTCCCTAGCTGTAAAAATAACCTAATGGGCAAACCTCAGGCTCCAATTTCACTGGAGAACATTTTCCTGTTGCTTTCCCAAATGCTTTGTGCTCCTGGTGTCACTCAGCCCCTGGTGCAGTGATGTGCCAGGAGCTGCCATGGAGGGAAGAGCTGAGGGAGCTTTTCTGCACCTCCATGTGGGGGTCAGTTCAGATCTTGCTCCCAGCTGTGCCACCAGATGCTTTTCCACCTTGAGATGAATTAAAATGAGTTGGGGTTTCAGTGTCCCCACCAGGCTGGAGTGCTTGAAGTGTCTGTGGAACAGCGTGTGGAAATGTCTCAGAGGACCTGAAAAAAAAGGACTTGGGCTGTGGCACTGGACTCAGGGGTGTCCCAGTCCCTGCTGGAGGTGCCAGGGTTGCGTGGGCAGGGCTGCCACCTTGACCACCTGGCATGTCCCAGTCGTGTCCCCTCAGTATGGACAAGGTGCATGCTCAGAACTGGGTATTCCCCACCTGCCTGGCATGGAGCAGGTGACACTCAGGTGGGCAGAAGTCCTGTGGCTCTTTTGGGATGAGCTCCTGGCTCAGAAATGTCACTGATTTCAGAAGTCAGGGAGTTGTGACAATGAAGGCAGACAGGGTCTGGGTGGACATGGGGTCAGACCCTTTCCAGACAGGGCTGGAGATGGATGAGGCTGCTGTTGCTCACTGCAGTACTGTTACGTGATGCACTTTAAAATAAGGGGAAAAAATGTTGAATTTATGTTTTCCTGGGTCTTCCAACTGCTGCTTTCCCTGCTGCTCCCTCTATTCTTTGCTCCTGGAGCAGTGTACCAGTGGTGCCCAGTGAAACCTGTCTGAGAGCTGCTGGGGTGATTTTAGTGGGTGGGTGAAGGTGCAAAGGATGTGTCTGCCAGAGGGTCCTCTCTGTTCCTCATCAGAGAGATCAAGGGGCTCAAGCAAAGCAGCTGCTGAGACCCCCTTGGACTTCCCTCCCTGGGTTTGACCAAGCCCAGTGGATGCTTGCAGGGAAACACCATTTCTGTGGTGGCAGCAGACTGAGGCTCTGCATGGTCATTGCAAGGGTGATTTGTAGCATCAACCTGCAGGGACACTCCATCCACCTCTGTGTGTGAGAAGTTGTGGAGGGAAAATATTTTGGAGTTAAGCAGCATTGCTGTGGGTACAAGGCTAGGTGAAGGCTACCAAATTTTAAAATATTCCTTCAAGAAAGAGTGGGCTTAGGGAAAAGCTCTATATTCTGGTGTGTCCAAAGAAGCCTCATCAGATAGATAATCATGTTATATGATAATCATTATGTTATAATGGGTTTATGCTAACAGTTTCTTTGGGGGGCAGGGGAGGCATCTTGGAATTAATAAACTCCTCTCCTACAAAGCTTGTGGTACCTGAGGATCCATGAGAGAAAGAGAGGAGGATACTGCTCTGGAGAAGGGTCTGTTTCTGAGAGGGTGAAGTGTAATGAGATGTTTCTGACAGGAGGCCACGAGGGAACTCTGTGTGCATGCGTACATGTGGGCTCCAGGATATATTTATATATATATATATATATATAAAGAAATACAACTCTTCACTCTGGAGCTGGATCCCGAGCAAATATCACAATTATTGAAAAAGATGTCCTCTTCCTTCCATCTTGGAGATAGGACTTGAAGGAAGTACAAAAGTATTTATGTGCCAATGACCTTGGAGAAATTTGATTTTCTCTTTTCTGATCATTATTTCCATAAGGCAATAAAAACAAACATAACCCTCCCCCCTCCCCCCAAATTCCCATATTTTTTCCATCTGTTGCAAACCTCTGGCTGGCAGGGGTAACTTACTTGTGTGTCAGTAGCAATGCCAGTGGCCGCTTGTTTTCAGCTTGATCCATTCCAGGACACCTGGATGTTCCTCTCCCTCTCCTAAGGTCAAGACCTAAGGGGGTCAAACCTCGGGCCAGGTTGGATGGGGCTTGGAGCATCCCGGTCTGTTGGGAGGTGTCCCTGCCCATGCAGGGGCTTGGAACTGGATGGTGTCAGGGTCCCTTCCAACCCAAACCATTCTCTGGTTCTGTGATAAAGGAAATTGGTGAGAGCATTTCTTCTTATATGGCAGCCTCATGGCTGGTGCATCCCAACTTGATCACACCAAGTCTGTTGATACTTCAGCTCCAAAAGGTGTTTCTTCCAGTTTGATGTTCCTCATGAGAGTCAGGAGGAGCCAGGAATCTCTGAAGAGCAAAGCAACAAACCAAGGCTGCACCAGCCCCCTGCACTGGTGTGTGCTGGACTCTGGCCTGAAGGGAGCACCCAGCTTGGGTGTTTCTGTCTCGTAACTGCTTATGAAAAACCCCAAATATAAGCAATTGGGGTGTTTGGGATTTTTTCTTCTCTTATGCTCACCTTTGGGAGCAGAGCTGAGGAGCAGGGCAGCCCCTCTGTGCTGGCAGCTCGTGGCATTGCTCCCAGGGCTGCTCTGCTGTGCCTGAGGTGATTTTCCACCTGGCCTGGTGCTTGTCCCTGTGGAAAATAGCTGGATCATCTCTCAGCTTTTGTGTTCTAGGATAAACAAACCAAAACTGGGCAACCAGCTTCCCATGGATGCTTCCCAGCTGGTGCAGCAGTGGAGCTGGAGCTGTGTGGTTCTGCACCCCATCTGCCCATCTCATCATCTGCAAAAGCCTTCCAACCCCTTAGGCTTTCTCCAAATGTCTCCCTCTGCACTTGGTGTGTGAATGTCCCATTCCTGTGTCTGAGCTGCAGGGGTGACTTGGGGACATTCCCTCCTCCTGGCCTGCTCTGTTGCATTGAGCACAGCTGGGGATTGGGGCTGGTGCCTCCCAAAGCACCAACCTCCTGCTCACCCTGGCTGGGTGGCTGAGTATCTTAGCAGGAAAAAATACCAGTAGGAAGGGGTCGTGATATATTCCACTTGCTCTTGCCTGATTTCTACCTCTTAGCCAAGCAAAATGTGCCAGAAGTTGAGCATTATGCACACCTTGTCTGTGCATCAACATTGAAGATGTCATTTGTTTCACATTATTGTCAGCTCTGGGAACCACAGACAAATGTGGCTGTTGATGTCTTCTATAACCCCAGCCAAGCAATATTTCCTCCCCTGGGTGAAATAACTTGGTGAATCTCTAATTACACAAATCCAATTAAAGGCTGCATGTAATGACTATGCCTAATCATACTGATACACCCATTTAATTAAAAAAAAAAAAAAAAAGAAAAAAAAAGAGAATTTGCTTGTATACAACACGCCACCCAATTTAGTAGAGAATTAATGTCTGGCTCTGGCTGGAGCTGTGCAAACACTGGCCCCTCTGGGCACCCCTGAGAGATCCCTCTGAGCATCCCTGGATGGTCCCTGAGTTAATGCCCCCAGGAGGTCCCTGAGGCCAAGCTCAGTGTCCTGTGGCTGTTACAAGCAGTGTCTCTGTTGTAAGTAGGTTCTCAGGAGGTGTCTGAGTGAGATGGGGGTGAGAAAGGACCCTCACAGGGCCCCGGGGATGGGTTGGGGTCTGTGCTCCATGACCAAGCATCCAGGTGGCCACTGGGCTGGGGTTTGCTGGGGTTTGTGTCTGAAGCTCCGTGGTGGTGGGGGGGCAGCAGAGGTTCCTTTGCTTCGTGGTCAGGTCAGCTCTGCTTGGTGCTCTGGTCAGCTCTCAGAGGCCAAGTAGCACCAAGAATTTCCCACACTGGAGATTTTTCCTCTTGTGACTTGTGCTCTGCTCCAAACCCTGGGTGAATGGTTCCTGCCTGGCAAACTCCTGTTCTGTAAAACTGCCCGGGTCAGCTTTCCCCCCCATGTGCCTGTCCCCAGAAATGAGATAAAAGCAGAAGCATTCCCAGCCCTGGGAGCTGAATCCTTACAGCATGGCACAGACCTTAATCCAAGCAATCCAGAGCAAGTGACAGAGGGAACAACAGCACATAAAGCTCTGGAGTTTTCTATGAATATTTTTGTACTTTATTGCTGAAATCACTCTTGGAAAAGCAACTGAAGCTTTGTCATTTCCTTAGCATGGTGAAGGCAGGAGGAGGCTTTTCCTGCAGCCTGGAGACTGCACCCAAACATCTGTCAGGCCTGCAAGCACCCAGGGATCAGAGGGAGCCAAATGTGGGGCAGAGGGAATAATATCAGGGCAGTGAGGTTAAAGAGGTGGATAATTCATTTTTTTCAGTGCTGGTCTTGGGTGTAAATCCATTGAGGTTAATGAAGGAAAGCAAATTGAATCGAGGAGCCCTGGATGGAAAGCTCAGCCTGGCACCCTGCCAGTTCCTGAGTCTCCTCTGGGAGCTCCCGATGGGATTTTAGTGGCAACGTTTTGGTGTCAGCACTGTGCTCATTCACACTGCCTGGCAGAACCTGAGCTCTGACAGCCCCAACCATTTTCACTTGTAACCAAGAAATAAACCTCCTGTCTTGCTTCTTTCCTTGATGTGTGTGTTGGTTGGGGTTTGTTTGTGCTCTGCCTGCAGTTACTCCATGGGGCTCTGGCCCATGTTCTCGGGTGCTGCAGAACCCCAGGGGCTGGAGGCTGAGCTCTGAGCTTGCTGCATCTCAGCTCTGAGCCCTCCATCCCTGGTAGCTCTGTCTGATGGGTGGGATGGCAGATATTTGTCACAGAAGCACTGGTGACACTTTGGCAAGTGTTAACTGTGGAAGCTGCATTGTATTACAGTCTGGAACTGGGGGGAGGTGTTTGACTTCCCAGCCTGAGCAGGTGGGATGTGGATGTGTCCCAGTGGCATCTGCACAGCTCAGGTGGGGCAGGAGGAGAAGGGCGGCCTGGCAGCCTCTGGATGAAAGAGCCCACTGGGGTTTGGGGGGGGAGGTGGTGCACAGGGGGGTACAAGGTGGGTTTGCTAGAAATGCTTTTCCAGGAGAGGTGGCTCAAGAGCAAAGGTTGGGCTGATGTCTTCTCAGGCCATAGGGTTTCTTCACTGGTTTCTCCCCTGCTGGCAGCAAAGCTGTGTGCAGAGACATGATGAGATGTGGGAAGGACACCATCTCTCCTTGCAGGAATGTGTCCATGGGCTCACTCAGCAGCAGCAGGTTACCTGTCCTGAGCATCCCCTCTGCCTGGCTCCTGGGTAGCATGGGCACCTCCAGCCCCTGCCTGCTGATGCATTCCTCCATACAACTAATTCAGCAGAACCTTTTGCTTCTCACAGCCAGACTTCTGAAAGCTTCTGGAGTCCACTTAGCTCCAGATTTGCTGTTGTAAGTGATGCTGACAGCCAGCAGGATGCCTCCTCCTCCCTGCTGCCCCCCAGCAGCTGCTTCCCGGCCCCCGCTGGGCTCTGCTTGCACTGTTTAACCTTGGTAGATGAAACTTTGCAGGTGTTAATTGGAGAAAAGGACTCTGCCAAGCAGCTCTCCCCTGGGCCTCATCTGTACTTCTGCTCTTGACGTTTCCCTGTGATTTCCCAGACTCCTGTAAGAGCAAGGTGGCAGCAAAATCAGGCTGAGTAAACCTTCATCTTATCATGGCCTTCTGCAAGGTTTTTCTCAATCTTGGAGATCTCTGGGAAGAGCAGAAGGAAGCTTTACAGACCACAACTTCCATCCCAGTTAAGCTTCAAGTCAGGTCAGTCCTGGTTCCCCTGATGTGCACTGGGATGTGCTGGTGTACTGGTGTACAGGCACACATGCAGCAGAGGTGTTGGTTGGGACAGATGCTGCCCCAAATGCAGCAAAATATTCCTTCAGGCATGTTTGTCTTCCTTCTCTTTTGTAGTGAAGGGCTTTTGGTGAAGACAGAATTCTCATGGTAAGGAAGGCACCTGCTCAGGGCAAGGGTCATGTCCAAATGGCCTGGCTGTTCCCCTTGCCCAGCTCTTCCCACCTGTGTGGCTGATGCTTGACACCCATGGCCATCTGCAGGCTGGTTGAGCTACTTGAGATGTGGCTACTTGAGAGCAGGCTCAAGGACAATCCCTGTCCCCTAGAGCCCCAGACTGGTTTGGGTTGGGAGGGACCTTAAAGCTCATCCATGGTCAGGGACACCTGTAGGCCACAGCTGGCAGGACCTGCCGAGTAATGAGCTCAGTCGGTGCTCAGCCTCACCTGTGCCCAGTCAGGGCTGGCCCAAGTGCGCATGCTCAAAGATCAAGAGCCAATAAAAGGTGGGGCCTGAGATCGGCAAAGGGCTCATTCTGAAGCAGGTCAGCAGCTGTGCTGGTCAAGGCCAGTTCTCTACTGATTCTGTCCTCACTCAGAGCCTATCATCGCTGCGAAGTTCTTCTCCTGCACCTCCCAAAGCCCAGGGTGCTCCAAGCCCCATCCAACCTGGGCTGGAACACTGCCAGGGATGGGGCAGCCACAGCTTCTCTGGGCACCCTGGGACAGGGGCTCAGCACCCTCACAACAAAGAATTGCTTCCTAATATCTCATCGAAATCTCCCCTCTTTCACCTTAGAGCCATTCCCCCTCAGCCCATCCCTCCAGGCCCTTGTCCCAAGTCCCTCCCCAGCTTTCCTGGAGCCCCTTCAGGCACTGGGAGGTCTCCCCACTGCTCCCTTCTCTTCTCCAGGCTGAACACCCCCAACTCTCAGCCTGGCTCCAGAGCTGCTCCAGCCCTCCCAGCAGCTCCAGGGCCTCCTCTGGACTCACTCCAACAGCTCTGTGTCCTTCTGGTGTTGGGGACCCCAGAACTGGACCCAGCACTGCAGGGGGTCTCACCTGAGTGGATCAGAGGGGGACAATCCCCTCCCTGGCACTGCTGGGGATGCAGCCCAGGACACGGATGGTTTCTGGGCTGTCAGCACCCTCTGCCAGCTCACGGGGAGCTTCTCATCACCCAACACCCCCAAGTCCTGCTCCTCAGGGCTGCTCTCAATCCTTTCTCCACCCAGACTGGATTTGTGCTCGGGGTTGCCCCATTCTATGTGCAGGACACTGAACTTGGTGTTGTTGAACTTCATAGGGTTAAGATGGTGGAGGTAAAGAGTGAAACATTAAGATGAAGCCACAGGACACAGGCAGTGTTTATTTGATCAGCCTTGCTGTGCAGCCCAGGCACAGCAGCCTGCAGGTGACACAGCTGGCAGCAGGGACACAGCTGGCAGTGTCACTGCAGAGCAGTGGCAGCACAGCCTCACTGCACACATGGCCCCTCTGGTTCCATCCCTGTCCCCAGCTGCTCGGGACACTCAGCCTGGCCTGGAGCAGACATGCTCACAGACAGGACTCCTGTGCCTGAAGATGCCCGCACCTTGGCAGTCAGGTAAGGAGCCACCAGGAAGCAGGAGACCATCAGCCTCTCTTCAGAGCCCTCCAAGGGCACACCTAAAATGTCTTTTGGCCACAGTCTCCAGCAAGAAGTCCTGGCATGGAGCCACCCTGGCTCCCTGCTCCAGAGAGGTCAGCACAGCATTGCGTGTCCCAGCCTGGACACAGCTGAACACAGCTACTGCCAGACCCAAAAAAAATACCCTGAGGAGAGGGAGGGGGCCAGGCTGAAGGAGGGGTCTTGGTTCTGGAGCAGCTGAAGATCCATGGCTGAAGCTCACCCTGCATCACCAGGGCAAAGTTTCCAGCTCCTCTCAGCTCCAGACAGGCTTGCTTTGGCTTCTGCTCATCAGGACCCCAGAATATGACACTCCAGGTGGGTCTCATGAGAGTGATGGGGTCTCAGAAGAGCCAGACTGGACCTAGGGCTGTCACCTGCCAGCTCTGCCACCTTGCAATTGTATCCTGCTTCTTTTGCTCGTGGACCTTTTCCCAGGAGGAGCCTTTTGGGCTGGTGAAGAACCAAACCCCAGGTGCAGCAGATGCCCAGGTCTGGTGCAGGGCAGGAGCCCTGAGGAAGGGGCAGTGGCAGCACTTTGGGCAGCCTAGAGCAGCCCAGTCTGCACCAGGCACAGGACGTCTCCCACCCAGCTCAGGTGGTTGGTAGAACCATGGGGATTGGTTTTCATCTTGTGTAGGCGGCAGGTGCCCGGACGGTGCCCCCCCCGCCTGTGCCCAGCTGGGGCTAGCCCAGGCGCGCATGCCCGGGTTCGGGGGGTGGCGTCTGGAGAGGATTCCAGAGCCGGACGGATCAAAGTTAGCTCCTGATACTATCAGAGCCAGCACTAGCTCGACTGACTCCCACGGCGAGACTCATCCCACGCAACATCTGGTGGAGAATGCGAGCATTAATTTCGGTCTAAACTGTCTCCCCGAGCATTTCGTCCGAAAGTGACCCTTCTCCACAGACCGTTCGATACTCTGAAAGAGTCGGGTAAGAGAAACCCTTTCCTCTTTTCGACATCGACATCAGTAAAACCGATGATGGAATCCTATGTAAGCAAACCTACCGGCACCGCCGTTGCCGATCAGATTACAACCCAGGCGGAAACGCAGGAAAACCTCCGCTACCCGAGTCCCGAAACGGCCTGGGACCTGTGGGGGGAGGTGTACAACCTGCTGGCAAGTTTCCACTATAAGGAGGCCAACGGCTACATTATTGGTGCGGACAACACCTGGCGGGTCGTTTGCAATCTATTAGCTTGCTTGAATGCCGAAATAGAAGTGGCAATGGCCACCGCCGCGGCCCCATTACGAAAAACCGAGGTATTTCCCCTGAAGGAAATGCCCACAGTAACCCCCTCGGCACCCCCCTTCGAGGGGGAGGAGCCCGGGAGGGCGCCGAGTGTAGCTCCGTTGGCGCCGCACCCCGAGGGGGGGGAGCCTGGGACAGCCCCGCGCGCAGCCCCGCCGGAGCCGCCCTCCGAGGGGGGGGGAGCCCGGGACAGCGCCGAGCGCAACTCCGTCGGCACCACCCCTGGAGGAAGTCGAAACACTGGAAAATGATGGGGCGGAAACCACGGCTGGCGGCACCCCCGGCTGCCGCGGAGAGCAACCCCCACCGCCACCCCTGATCCCACGGAAGGCTGCGAAGATAAAAGCAGCCCCTAAACTAAAGTGGCTGTACGAGGGAATCCTTAACCCCAAGCTCTTTATGTTTCTACTCCTGCTCCTTGTCTCTGGTCCTCCTGCCATACACTGCTGGGAAAAGCCCAGCTCCATCATCCTGTTGATCACCCCCAGGAGCCTGCAGGCTTCGCAGATGATGCCTTTAACCCTCAGCTTCTGCAGCTTCGTCGTCTTCACCAACCTCTCCCTGCAGACCAGTACCACCGGCTCTGAACAACGAGGCACCTCGCAACCAAAATCTTCGCGTATTTGTCATCTTTTCCCCCATAGGAAAAAAAAAAAAAAAAAAAAAAAAAAAAAAAAAAAAAAAAAAAAAAAAAGGGGGGGGAAATGTAGGCGGCAGGTGCCCGGACGGTGCCCCCCCCGCCTGTGCCCAGCTGGGGCTAGCCCAGGCACGCATGCCCGGGTTCGGGCGGTGGCGTCCGGAGAGGATTCCAGAGCTGGACGGATCAAAGTTAGCTCCTGATACTATCAGAGCCAGCACTAGCTCGACTGACTCCCACGGCGAGACTCATCCCACGCAACAATCTTGGGTTCCACAAACTCTGGTCAGGTCTGGGCATGGTCCTGCTGAGGCCTGGATCCTGAGCTCCTTGTTGTGGTGGGAAGCTGGGGAGACTTAGAGAGACTTAGACAGGCTGGAGAGTTGGGCAGAGAGGAACAAGATGAAATTCAACAAGGGGAAGTGTAGAGTTTTGCATTTGGGGAAGAACAACACGATGTCCCAGTATAGGTTGGGGGCTGAGCTGCTGGAGAGCAGTGAAGGTGAAAGAGACCTGGGGGTCCTGGTAGACAAGAGGATGACCATGAGCCAGCAATGTGCCCTTGTGGCCAAGAAGGCCAATGGCATCCTGGGGTGCATTAGAAAGGGTGTGGTTAGTAGGTCAAGAGAGGTTCTCCTCCCCCTCTATTCTGCATTGGTGAGGCCACACCTGGAGTATTGTGTCCAGTTCTGGGCCCCTCAGTTCAAGAAGGACAGGGAAGTGCTTGAAAGAGTCCAGCGCAGAGCTACTGAGATGATTAAGGGAGTGGAGCATCTCCCTTATGAGGAAAGGCTGAGGGAGCTGGGTCTCTTTAGTTTGGAGAAAAGGAGACTGAGGGGTGACCTCATCAATGTTTTCAAATATGTAAGGGGTGAGTGTCAGGGAGATGGAGTTAGGCTTTTCTCAATGGTGACCAGTGATAGGACAAGGGGTAATGGGTGCAAGTTGGAGCATAGGAGGTTCAAGTTGAATATCAGAAAGAATTTTTTTACTGTAAGGGTGACGGAGCCCTGGAACAGGCTGCCCAGGGGGGTTGTGGAGTCTCCTTCACTGGAGACATTCAAGACCCGCCTGGACACGTTCCTAGGTGATGTACTCTAGGGGGCCCTGCTCTGGCAGGGGGGGTTGGACTAGATGATCTTTCGAGGTCCCTTCCAACCCCTAGGATTCTATGATTCTATGATTCTATGATTCCACCAGAGTCTCTGCCATCCCTTGCTGTTTCCTTCTGCCCCTGCACGTTGTGGCAGCTGAAAATAATAAAAAGAAAGAGGTGAGGCTGCAAGAGGGACAGGGGAGAGGAAACCCCTGTGTCTGTGTGAGAAATTGGAGTCCTGCAGCTGGCAGGAGCCTGTCCATCAGGCAGGCAGCATCTGTGCAGGGGTTCAGTCTCTTGCTGGATGGGCTCTGGCTACATAAATAAACAGGTTCTGTTTTTGTCTTCAGTCACCCTATCAGTGCCTCTTGCTAGCCTTAAGTGTTTGGCTTGTCTCTGTATTTTTAGCTGCGGGACACCCCGTCCCCACACCCAGAGGGGACCTGAGTTTTCTCACACCTCCCAGCATGTGAAGCCAGCTCTCACCCTTCTCCCTGCCCCCAGTTAGAAAGGGGCAGGGCAGCAGCACAGGTCCATCCCACTTGGAGTGGTGTAGCTAAGCTGAGCACCTGGGATGTGAGCAGCTCTTTGTGCCAGGGAGTTTTTTGGTGTTTGTGCTGACCTAGAGGGTGAGGACGGCACCTCTGTGAGAGGCAGAGAGCCCCTGTGTGCAGAGGGGTCCATGGTTACAAGGCAGGGACCAGGGGGAGGTACAGCCTGCTCAGGGTTTCTGCACCAAGGTAGCTGCTGGCAGAACATCTCTGGGGGGCTGGACCCACACAGGGTGTGCATGTCCAACAAACACAACAAAGCCTCTGGCATGGGGGGAACTGGACTTATCTTGGTGAGCCTAGAACTGAGGGGGGCCAGTAGGATTTTCCTTTATGTCCATAATCTTGTTCATACACAAAGAAGTGGAGAAAAAACCCTCAGACTTGATTCCATCCAGCAAAGTGCAGCTTTTCTTTGCATTGTACTGAGAGGAGGAGGAGTTTGGGTGTTTATTCCTGGCTATATAAAAGTACAAAATGATTCAGCACAATGCAAAATGGAATGTCACTTTGAATAAACAATCAAATGTTTTTCTGTTTGGCAGATGCTGAAACAAGCACGTGTTTTGCTCTGTGGCACTTTGAGTTGTGCTCAATACTCCTCCTCCTCCTTCTCAGCAGAATCCACCTTTCCAGCTCGCTGGGCATTTCCCTGGTCCTGCTTTTTTCAGCTCAGCATCTCCACCCTGGTCCTTGTCACCAGCTTGGTGGGGCTGTGGTCTCAGCTTCTCTCCATCCCCTTTCTTCTGCTCTGAAGTCCTCACCCAGCTGCTCACTGAGGTCTGGGCTTCAGTTTCAGAGCCTGAATGGCTCCCTGGGTGGAATTAGTGCTCTTTGTGTGCTGGGGGTGCAGGATGTGCTGAAGCACTTTGCTGGATGGAGGTCTAAAAGCACACAGGCTCCAGCATGGGTTTTGCAAGGCCCTGGTCCTGGTGGCTGCTGGTGTGAGCTGAGCTGGGGATGTGAGGGCTGTGTTGGTGCCAGGCTGACGTGTGTCCCTCTGAGGCTGTGTGACCACCTTGTCCCCCCAGGAGAGCCCCTCGGGGTCCCAGGCAGCTGTACCCCTCATGTGCTGGGGAGATGCAGCCAGGAGAGGCTGGGGCAGCTCTGCTCTGAGCCAGGCTGAGGGACCTGGGGCTCTGCAGCAGGGAGAAGGGAAGGCTGCAAGGAGACTTGATTTTCAGTACTTCAAGGGGCCGTATGAGAAAGATGGGGATGGACTTCTAAGCAGGGCCTGTAGTGACAGTACAGGGGGTGATGGTTGTAAACTGAAAGAGGGGAGATTTACACTCAATAAAAGGAAGAAATCTTTTGCAGTGAGGGCAGTGAGACACTGGCCCAGGCTGCCCAGAGGGGTGGTAGATGCTCCATCCTGGAAACATTCCAGGTCAGGTTGGACAGGGCTCTGTCCCTGCTCACTGCAGGGGGCTTGGACTGGGTGACCTTTATAGGTCCCTTCCAACCCAAACCATTCCATGATTCAGTGCTGCTTCAGTCCCAAGGCAGGAGGGGTGGGGGTGCTGAGTCCCATCCAGGGTGCCCCAGCACCCCCCTGCCCACAGCAGAGATGCCATGGCAGGGAGCAGCACACTGGAGTGCCAGGGGGGACTTCCTTGGTCAGAGAGATAAAAAGTGAGAGTGGGCAGATGCAGGTGTGGGTTTACCTGGGTGGGAGCAGGCTTGGACCGGGGAAGTTGGATCAGCACCACCCTGTGCTTCATTTCTGGTGGGTTTGGTGAGGATGGCTTGAGCTTGTCCTTGTCCTCTGCCAAGAGTGGGTGGTGTGGGATTCTGCTGCATCCCACTGCAACCCAGGCTGGGAGACAAGGTGCTGGACAAGGCTCAGGTGCTTTTCAGTGAGAGCAGGAACATGAGGGAGTCGGGGGCAGCCACACAGTTCCCAACAAGAAGCTGCTGCTGGATTTGCATGTGCAATATCACCTCAGCCCCCCGTGCCACCCCTGCTGCCCAAGCTAATGATTTCCTATCCAGCTGTCCATCTAAATGGCTGAGATACTTTGCATTTTTTAATGGCTCTCTACTGTGCCTGAATTAATGGAAAAAAAGGAGTGAAGCTCAGATGAGAGTATCAAAGGGGGGGAATGACAAATTGGCTTTGGAGCAGGGCAGCAACAAGCACTGTCAGGGGTTCATGCACTGACCTTTAAGCAGAACTGTATGTAACAGATAAGAATATTTAACAATAAGTAATGTCACATCAGTGCAGAGCACAAAATGACAACATCAAACGGGCAAGAAATCCACTGCAAATTACTCAAAAGAGAAATGTCAGCCTCTTTGTACCCTCAGCCAGCCTTGTGCTGATGTTGCTGGAGTTAGACAGGAGGGCACACGAGTGAAGAAGCTATTAAAAATGATTTAGGGACTGGATAATATATACATAAATGAGTGAGAGAGGCAGAATCAAGAAGAACAAGGGCAGATCTGCTGGACCACAGCTGTGTAAAATCAAACACTGAACTGAGCTAATAGTGGAGTGTGGGATTAAACCCCTTGTCTCCACAGCTGAAGTTTTGGCAGGTGGCTTTGGGCATCCCTGCCCTTCCCTTCCATCTCTGGGGGCCCATGATTCAGCAGACACCTCTTGCCCTGGTAGCTGAGACCCTCTCTGTGGTTTAGAGATGGGAGAAACCATTGCTGGCTGGAGACATTGAGGTGTTTTTCATTCTGTTTCCAAGCTGAAGCAGTCCCAGCTTCCCAGGAGCTGTTTGGAGGGTGGCTGAGGTGGGTGCTGTGGGGATGCCCAGAGGTTGGTGTGTGCCACAGGCACTGCCAGTGATGGACAAGGGATGAAGAGCTGAGTGGTTTGAGCTCTGAGAGGCTGCTGGGTCCACACCCCAGGCTGGGGAGCAGCCTGTGAGCCCTCATTTAATGTTAGGATGAAGATGGTCTGTGGGTGTCCATTCATCAGTTGTGAATTTTATCAGTCCAGGTGACAACAAAAGCTGAGTGAGGAGTTAACCCCCACCAGAGCTGCTGCCTGCTGTGGAAACAAACCCTGCAGCATCAGCCCCAGGGTTGTTGGGATGGTTTGAATCCCTCTGCCTTGGAGCAGTTACCTCCTCGTGCAATAGTGCAAAGCCCACTGGGGCTTGGGAAATCAGAATCAGTCTGGTTGGAAAAGACCTTTGAGACCATCAAGTCCAACCATTAACCTAACTCTACTGACTGTACCAAAATGCCTCTGCCTGGTGCTGTTCTCACTCCAGATGTGTAGATGCAGAGTGCTGGCCTGAAGACTTTTCATCAAGCAGTTTCGGTCAGATCCTGGCAGAATCCAGGAGGGGGGAGATGATGCTGGAGCTGTGTCTGGGGAACCCTCTTTGTCCCCAGTGGAAGCCCTGTGGGTTCAGCCCTTCTGTCTGGAACATCTCCTTTTGGGGAGGGTGCTGGGCAGCTGCTATTCCTGTGAAATATTTATTGCCCCAAACTGGGAGGAGATGATGGGAGACGTCCCCAGAAGCAGGGAACTGGCACCTTGCTGCAGTTTTTTGGGTTGCTGGGGGCAGGTGCTCAGCCCCATGGGGTGTATGAGCTGTCTGGGACAGGTCATGCTGCTGCCACCATCCCCTCCTGAAATGCACCACAAACACCTCTGTAATTCACTCAACTCAGACTTCGGAAGATTATTTTAGAAAAACACAAATCTTGTAGAAAGCCCAGTCCTGGCCACTGCTGGTTACAGTAATTTTTGGTTCCATTCCCCAAAAGCCAGTGGAAAAAAAATATCAAATTTTATTCTCAAAGGGCCCTTGTGCCGATCATAATAAATTGTTTCCTTAACAGAAATTAATTGATCCCCAGGACAATCTGTGGGAAATGTGATCAGCCTCAGTGAGGAGAAGTGAGGTGGAAGCACAGAGCTGGAGCCCAAGGTCAGGAAGGGAAAGAGCCAGGAACTTTCTGGTGAATCTTCTGAATTGCTGGCTGGTCCCTGAGGGCCCATCCTGTCTGCCATGCCTTACCCCCCCTGGGGCCCTCCTGCCCTCTGATTACTTTTGTTGTCAGCATTTTCCTGGTGGGAGGAGGCAGCAAAGTCCCCAGATGAGCAAGGTAGGGAAGCAGAGCTTCCAACTGGCTGCTGACCTTTGCCAGCAGGAGAGGATTTACAGGCAGAAGATGGAGATGTGAGTTAAAAGGAGAGATGATGGGGAGCTGCATCTTTGTCCCTTGATGTAAAACAGGAAAATTGACCTCTCCCTGACCCCGCCCTGGGCTAGGACATAGTTTGGGGTTTCATCTCTCCATTACAGAAGATGCTCCAGGCTGCCTGCCCTGGGCAGGGGATGTCTTGCTGCCACCCACTTGTAGCTGAGGAGCTGCATGGATTGTGGAGCAGGGAAACGTGGGAGAGGGGATGGAGCAGAGCCAGGTTCCAGCCTGCAGCCCCCACAGCATCCCTGACAAAAACCCCTGACAAAAAGCTCCTCTGCAAAACTGAGCTCCACTGGTCCTGTCTGCAGAAGTGTCTGATGGGCTCAGCTGCCAAACAAACCAGGGGTGGGTGGGGAGGTCAGCTCCAGTGAGAGGGTCTCAGTATTGATTCACTGGGGTGAAGATGTGGCTCTGAGAGATCACTGGAAGACTAAAGCCAAACTGACCTATTGCTTAAAAATGAAAGGATGTGAATTTCCATCAAAATAGAGGAGCAGGAAGTTGACACTGGCAGGCAACTGCTGACTCAAGTGCATCAGTTCTTCTGTATTTTGTCTCCCCTGGCCAGGAGTGCAGAAAAGGCACTTGTTTAAAAACAGGAGGTATTGAAATCTGGGATCTTACTGACACCATCCAGAGAGGCACAAAGGGTGGAGTGGTCTCTGCTCTGGCTCACATTTCAGTCATCTCTTTCAGGAGGAACATCCAATCGTGTCAAGACCAACCAAGCAGGTAGAGCAGGAGCCTGGGAACAATCCCAGGATCCCAGAATTGACAGAGTTGGAGAAGACCTCTAAGGTCACCAAGTCCAGCCATCAGCCTGCTCCAAGCTGAGCACTCTGCTTTTCTTTTGAAGTTGAGTGGTTTGGTTTCTCCACATCTCCCACTGGTCTGCCCAGTGCTTGGGTGGCACCCTGACCTCTGGGTCTTGGCAGGGCCCTGGACACTGAACCATCCCTTGTGCAGAAGAGGTTGGGGCAGAAGCTGACCCAGGCTGCCAGCCCTCCAGGAGAGCCCATGCAGTGGACAGAGGGAGTCTGGGTCTGGGCATCCTCTGATGGAAAAGCCTGAGTGGTGGAGGCTGTTTCAAGAAGGCTCAAGCCAACTGAGCTGTCCTAAGCCCTGTGAAGGCTCCGTAGCACCAAAGATGAACTCCAATTCTGCTTTCCCTTGTAACAACCCCAAGTTTGTGAACAACTCCAAGTGAGCAACCTAACCCATGGGCAGAGCTCTCCTTGCTCCTCCTTGGCACTGCTCTCTGCAGAAGGTTGACTGAACCCCCCAGTATTAACATAACAAAATAGTTTCCTTGCTTTATCCTCATGGGGCTGGAGCATGGAGGAAGGGCCTGAGGGAGAGCAGAGACCCAGGGCACGTGTCAGCACCCTGAGGTCACTTCCATAGCAGTGAACTCCATCAAACATCAGCTGTTTTATCCAGGGTGGCAAGGGGAGGAAAGTGATCCCCAGAGAGGAAGAGGCAGGAGCAGCTGATTTGGGAGGGCAGGTGGCTGCTGTCACCATGTACCTCCACCATGCAGGGACCATGCTGTGCCCCAACACACGATGCTCAAATTCCCTTCAGACCTCTTGGCTTCACAAAGGGGATGTTCCCTCTCTGCCATTTCAGAAGGAATTTTTTTCTAAGAGGTTCGGAGGAACAAGGGAAGAAAGAAATCAAAGAGGAAAGGAGTTTTCAAGTTGCACCATCTAATTCTCACTGAGATGCTGCTGGTGTCAACGTTTTTATGAGCATCCGGAGCTGGTGCCATTTCACACCTGCTCCACACTTGTTTTTAAATGACACATAATTACAATAGGCAGCGTAAAGATGGAGCTTCATCCCCAATTAAATTGCATTCTCTGTCATCTCATTTCCTGCCCCAGTTGAGGAGGAAACCCCTGGAGAGCCTGATTTTTAAGTTTAATGAAGTAGGAGGGGCTTGCTAAATTAAAAAAAATTAACTAAAAAAAAAATTGTTCAAGTATAGATCTTATTTATATCAGAAGAAAATTGGTGTTGTTGTATAGAGACTCCAAATGATTGTCCTGCTGTGTGGTGCCCTGGGGAGCATCTCAGGTTCCTGTAATGTCAGTGTAAGACTCTCAGGTCATCAGGTAAGAGGTGGCATCCAGGGGGGTCCCTGCTGTGAGACATCCGTGCATCTCCCTGCTGCACCACCAGGATGCTCCCTCTGCCTTTCCTCTGGAGTCCACCATGGATCCCAGTGTTGGACACTTGGCACATGGATCTGGAGAAGGGCACAGGTCCTGGGTGGGACAAAGTGTGTTGGAAGCTTCCAGAACAGAGTTTCTGCTGTCAGGTCTGGGCTGTCAGCAGCCAGGAGGGAACTGTGGCTTGGGGGAACAATGTGAGTTTGTCCCCACAAAGATGTGGGGGTGAGCATGGTGCTGGGTGACAGCCACTGTGTCACTGTGCCTGGGGCTCTGTGGGACTGTGGGCACCACGTCCCCACCCCACAGCTTCAGTGGGAGAGGGGTGGCCTCTGTGGCTTCATCAGAATTCAGCCCATTGGGTGAGTCCCCAGCCCTGGGGATGAGTTTGGGGTTTTTAAGGGCCTGTGATATATCTTTGTCAGTATCTACACTATTTCATCCTTTCTTCCATCCTCCAACTTCCTCTGAATGCCTTCCAGACCCTGTGATTTATTACCCTTCAGTGCTTTTTGCTTTTTGTTGGAGAATTTATATTTAATTTTTATGCCTGTTGTCATTCAGGCAGGGAAGGAAAATGCTTTGGGAGTCCAGAGTGCAAACAAACCAGCACATTTTAGTGCAGTTAGTGTGTTTGAAAGATGTTACTGTATTTTGGCAGGGTACTTACCTCCTTCTTCACTTTTGCATCCTGGGTTGAAGTGGTTCTAGAAATATCCCAGGACTGTTCACTGCATCCAGTGAATCCACCCTTGGAAGTGCTGGAGCCTGCTGCTCCTGCTGCCTGGATTTGTCAGGACTCACTGGGAGCTTGGGTAGGAGTGGGGCAATTTGGTCTTTCATTTAGATGTTCATGAAGCCAGGAAGGCCACCAGGATCCTGTCTGGGATCATCCCTGGTGTGGGCAGAGGAGCAGGGCAGGGATTGTCCCCTGTGCTGGGCACTGCTGAGCTCACACCTCAAATCCTGGGCTCAGTTCTGGGCCCCTCAGGACAAGAAGGACATGGAGGGGATGGAGAGTGTCCAGAGGAGGGAAATGGAGCTGGGGAAGGGTCTGGAGCACAAAGTCTGCCCAGGAGGGGCTGAGGGCCCTGGGGGTGTTGATCCTGGAGCAGAGGAGGCTGAGGGGAGACCTTCTGGATCTCTGCAGCCCCCTGAGAGGAGGTTGGAGCTGGGGGGGGTCGGGCTCTGCTCCCAAGGAACAAGGGATGGGATGAGAGGAACGGCCTCAAGTTGTGTTAGGGGAGGTTTAGGTTGGATATTAGGAAAAACTTCTTCCCTAAAAGGGTTGTCAGGCCCTGGCCCAGGGTGCCCTGGGAGATGTTTGAGTCCCCATCCCTGGAAGAGTTTCAAAGCCGTGTGGATTTGGTGCTGGGGGATGTGCTTTAGCATCAGGCTTGGTAGAGTTATGTCAGTGGTTGGACTTGATGGTCTTAAAGGTCTTTCCAAACCAGAACAATTCTGTGATTTGTAGGTCTGGGAAATGAGAGATTATGCAGCAGCAGAGGTGGACTTTCTTTACTTAGTTCTCATCTTCCAAGTGGTGAGGTTTTTCTGTGTCACCTCCTGTCCAGCTTCCACTGCAGGTTTCCAGCCTGCCATGGAGTCCTCTCCTGGGTCTGATTTGACATTGGAAGGGACACAGAGATGCAGTCACTCTGCCCTGGGTCTCAAAGAGGTGCTCAATAGAGCCAAGAGCAGAGCTCAGAGGTTCTGATGCTCTCAGCTGCACTGTGTCCCTCTGCCCCTCCTGCTTTCCCTTCCCTTGCACACTTTTCATTGTTCTTTGCAGCAGGAGAAAGCTTTAGGAGCAAGATAAGCACTTGTGATTCAGTCGAGGTGTCTTGGGGAGATTAGGAGGAGGATGGGAAAAGTATTCAGAACTTCTCAGGTGAGATCTGTTCTTCCTTCATTCCCTTCAGGGATTTGTTTCTGTGATTGTCCAACTGCCCTGTTCCAGTGAAACAGGGACCTTCAGGGCTTGGGCAGGGGTATCAGAGCAGGCCATGAGCCATTTGCTTTTTCTTTTCCACCTCCCCAGTGTCTCTGAGACTTTGGTGTTCAGGGCTCTGCTCAAGTTTCCTTCACTCTCTTCCCTCTTCTTCATCTCTCCTGCCCAAAGGCCCATTCTGTGGTGCGGCGCCCACCACTGACGACTGACATCTTCATTTGAACTGCTGAGTGATGAGACCTCTGCAGAGGTTCAGTAAACTTGAGTGATGGGTCCATGGAAAGGGGGGAGGAGCTGGTGGATGGGACTGGGAAGTTCATCGGCTTGAGTGCTTTGTTGGGAACTTGGATAATGGGAGGGGAAACATGGCCATGTGGCAGTGTCCCTGCTTTGGGCCTTTGTCACTGGTGGCTTTTTCATGCAGAACTTTGACCCCCTGTGCAGGAGGGATTATCCATCAGGGCACTGCTGGAGTGTACAGAGCCTTCTGCTGGGAAAGCCAGGCTGGCACCTCTGATCAGGTCTGGGTCACCTCGTTGGGGGCTGACCAGAGCTTCATTTCTCTGTCTCTTTAGGGTTTCCTCTGCTTTAATGAGAAGCTTCATCCCATTTTGACCTTGGACAGTGTTGTGGCACGACTGAGACTGCAGTGAGCCTCTGAGTAGGGAGAGAGTCTCCTGGCAGGCTGGGTGGTAACTACAGCCACTCACCCTAAGGTTTAGGATGAGTGAAGGAGCCCTGAGTGCCCCTCCATGGATCAGGCACCCTGTGTGCTGAGTGTTTGCAGAGCAGGGTGGAAGGAGTGTTGTTCTTTCAGGAAGAGCCATGGTTACTCAAGAAACTGCTTGGAAGGCAGGAGGTGGGAACCATCGCTGGTTTGAAGAGGGTGGAGAAAGCAGAGCAGGAATCCCAGGGTGATTTATAGCCCAAGAGGGCTGATGTGAAAGAAGGGGTTTAAATCACTGCATCTGGGTGATGGCTTGGGCTCTGGAGTGGGAGTGTGGAGCCTTGGATCCTGTTCCCATCAGCTCTGGCTGGTGCAGGCTGTGTGCTCATAGGGACCATCCTTGTCCTGCAGCCCTGGGGAGCATGAAGCATGGAGAAGGTCTCACCACCTTCCCATCCATTCACCCACAGCTCCCAGTGTCTGGGGAAGGAGTCTGTGGCTTTGGCTGCACGGGAGGGAGGATTTGGTGAGGTCAGGATGTCAGCTCTGGAGCAGTTAGCTTTTGGGATGAGCAGCCATGCCCTGCAGCCTCCCCTGCCTGGGCTGTGCTGATGCTGCTGAACCACCTGGGTCAGTGGGCATAAAAATGCCCTGAAAAGCCCATCAGCTCCCAGCTCTGAACAGTAATGTCCTGGCTGTGTTTCTGCCCAGCAGGGCTCTCTCTCTGTGTCAGTCCTGCCGGGCATCTCAGCCCACGGCAGGGAAGGGGAAGCTCCATAATTTAAAGTCGCAGGAGGTGTCCTGAGAGCTCGGGGGATCCAGAGGAACTGATTTAATGCAGAACATTTCAATTCCATCAGCAAAATGTTTCAATTCAAGTTTGCCTGAGCCAAAGCAAAACCTCCAATTTCAAAATACATTTTCAAAAGATGAAAAAAAGGTCCAATAAAACCATGAAAAAAACACTGCTTTCCTGTGGGGTGTTTCAGTTTGAAGGGACTGTTTTCTCAACAAATCCCAGCCATCAGGACCAAAACTTCTTGCCTGCCTCTCTCTGCCACTTCCCTCACTGGCATCACAGCCACGCAGCCATGGTTGCATCCCAGGGGGGTTCCCCATGCCCCCCCAACCACCCTGAGCCATCTCCCCAGCAGCTTCCCCAGTGCTCAGCTCTGGCTCTGAGCTCCTTGCTAAGCTGCTCAGAGTCTTAGCTGGGCAGTCCTGGGGCTGATCCTTGCAGACACCCAGGGAGTGACTTGGCTTTCCCAGCCCAGCAAACCTGTCTCTGCTAAGGGTTAGAAAGTAGGGGATTATCTGCTCACCACAACTGGCAACAAAACCCTCCCTGTCCTGATTCTTGCAGGGTGAAGCTGAGACCATAGAGGGGTGCTGCACCTACCTGCTCCCAGACCAGGGACCAGGAACGGGAAGGACCAACAAAGCCCAAGTGCCTGCGCCAGTCCCAGTAAGTAACTGGAGCTTGAACCATAGAACCATAGCCTTGAGGTGCCTTTAGACATGAGGAGTGATGGGGGAGAGCCCTGCAGTTCCCAGCTGCAGCTCTTCTGCTGTGCTAGGAGGGGCTCAGCATGAGATTTGGGCAGCAAGGACACCTTGCTGGAGATGCTGAGCTGTGTGAGTGGCTTGGTTCTGGATTCAGGCTGAAGGTTTTCTCTCTCTGAGCCTGCTGAACATTTACACCTCCTGGCCTGGTGTAGGTGTTCCAGTAGTCAAATGCTGATGGATGTGCTGGGAAACCCGTGCTATTGGCTGTAGAACTGGGACTGTTGTGATCACACCTTGATGGGCAGGTTCTGATTGCTGTGGACACAATGGGTCTCAGCCTGTTTTAATTTCTGATTCATTGCATAGATTTCTCCTGGAAGTTACATTTGCAGTTGTTTGTGAATGAATGGGAATACTGGTGGGACTTGGGGGATGATGTGGAGGTGGCCTCTGCTCTAGATTGTTGTGGTGCTTACCCCAGAGCCAGGCTCCTTGTGGAGCTCCTGGTGTGGTGGAGGGTGATGAGATCCCTGGGACAGCCTCTGTGCAGGGTGAGCAGAGCATCCTCTTGGAAATGGGCTGGGAGAAAGCGCTTGGTTTGTCCTTGAACACCAGCAAACTGGGGCTGGGTTCCTTAGTGCTTTGCTCAGGACAGAGGAGTCCACCAGAAACCCAGAAGGTCCAGCAGCATCCTCAGGCCATGATTTAGGAAGATAAGCAACTCCAAAGTGCCACCAAGACATGGCATGAGCTTTACCATCCTCCAGACTGGTCTTGGTCTGGAGGGCTGGGCCTCCTCTTTGAAGGAAAGGTTCTGTGGAGGGATGGGAGAGGATTTAGGGGTCAAGTCCAGTCACAGCATGACCTAAGTGCTGGGAACACTTCCTGGGCTTTCTGAGCAATGTGGTCAATGAAGACCTGAGCCAGGAGATCTGATCCTGGTTTTGTGGGAGTTTTGTTTTGGTAAGAACAGAGTAACAGGACTCCATGTGAATAAAACCTGGAGTTCACTTCAGCAGAGGCTGGATGGAGATTTCAGGGCACAGCCACAGGATGCACAATTCAGGACATGAAGAGCAGTGTCATGTTTTAAACTGGGGACTTTCCAGCTCCCAGACAGATGGATAAAAGCAGGTCCTCTGTTTCCAGTTCCTCAGGGCTTACAGTCACGGGGTAAAGTATTTGTTTTAGTGGGGATTGTGATTGGGTTTTCCTTTTGGGAACTCACGTAGGAGGGAGGAAAAAAATCAATGTGACCTGGTAAAACTTCTCACCATAGGGATAAAAGCTCTGTTGTTGCTTGGTGGACCCTGAGAGATACAACATAAAGTAAAGAAGGATCCAGGAGTTTTATACTTCTTAACCTTACGTGGAAATCCAATCCAGGAAACTCCAAATAACAGAGGGGTAAAGATTCACCTGAACTTTTTCAAACCAGAATTGAGCAGTTGAAGGAAAAAGGGAATTGGGGTTTACTTATGATTTGTCTAAAACTGTTTTCTGCTTCTAGCTTAATATACCAGCCCCTGGTAGAAGTGACACTTAACACAAAGCAGGACTAAAACACTCAGACATACAGATACATTAAATAAATGAGCTGGCTAAAAACCCTTTTCTGCATGAATAAGAGAACTGTTGTGCCCTTATTCCACAGACTGGGAATTAACTCAGCAAATAAGATCACAGGATTCAGCAGTGTTGAAAAAATAGCTTACTTTTTTAATATTCCAAGCATTTTAAACCGGAACACTGCTACAAGTTTGTGAAAGTTTTGTTTTGGCTCTTAGAATATTAAACAGTGCTTTAAACTATGGAGCCTTCTTCTTGTACAGGGGATTTAGTGGCCATGGAGGAAAATGTCTTTTATCCTGTGTGTAGACTGCAGGGCTTGAACTGCAGCCCCAAAGTGCTTCATTTCCACAGGACCTCTGAACTCTTGGGCACTGCTGGATGGTTGGTTGGTTGGTTTTTCATTTTTCATATTTCAATTATTGGAAGGGCTCACGACAAAGGGTGATTCCAGAGGGAGCTGTGAAACTGCCTATTTCTTGGGGGACAGAGAAAAAGCTGTGAAAATATCTGTCATTCAGGCAATCAGAGAAGAGCACTGAGGGTAAGCAGAGGGCTGGGGAGGATGCTGAAAGTACCCCGGAGCAGGAAGGTCACAGAAATATCTGTTACTGAGTCCACCCACGGAGGGTTGGATGTGTCCCCTAAGGAAGGGACACAGAGCATCTTCAGGGAGCTCAGGAAAAACTGAATGGATGAAATTTCCCATCTGTGTTCCCATAAGCATCATGGGCTGGGAGGGAGCTGTCAGCCCTTTAATCACCTGCTCAGGTCCTTATCAGCCCTGGCAGTTCCTGTCCTCCCAGGATTAGGATGGCACTGGGTACCCCTTTAAGCTACGATCTGGTAGTGACCTTCTTAGTAGCCCGGGGGCCAAGGAAGGAAAGGATGTAACAGGTTTCTTAATTTAGAAAAGGCCTCGTGGGTCAGGAGGAGGTCACAGGTTGTGGTGCCTGGTACAGGCTCTGGTCTGGGGCTGGGGTGTCTGAGGTGGGGGAGTGGGACGTGGTCAGTGCATCCCCAGGGGTCATGGTCAGGTCTCAAAAAGCCTGATGGTGGGACAGAGTTACCCTCTGTGCCTAGAGACCTTTGTCAAGGGCATAAACGGGCGTGGGATAGCTCAGCTCTGAGTCACTGTGAGGCTGTGACTGTTCCTAGAGGCTCTGCAGGAGTCAGGAACCATCAGGAAACAACCTCAGCCCTTGGGAAGGAGCAGCAGTGTGTGAAGCAGGGAGATCAGGGAGATCTGGAGGAGCTGGGAGATCTGGGAGCTCTGGGACATCCTCCCACCAGCTCCTGGCTCTGATGTTTGCAGCCCTCACTTTGCAGCTCCAGCATTTCAATAAGTGCTTGGTGCCTGGCACACACTGGCTTTAGCCTTTGCCTTTGTGGCTTTTTTTCTCTTCTTTTTTTTTTTTCAGTAAGTGACCCCTCTGTAGGCAGTCAGGCAGCAAGGTGTCTGCAGGGTGGATGCTGATGTGAGCATGTGTCAGGTCTTTGATTCTCTTCCTACTTGTGCAAGCACGTGCTGGATGGAGTGCAATGATCCCCCCAGCAGCAACATTCCTGCCCAGCACAGTGATTTCTGGGGAAGATGCAGTTCAGCAGCCCAGACCCTGTGAGCAGCCCCAGGTGCTCCTGACCCCACACAGATTTGTGAAATGCAAACATTTTCAGGAGTGCAGTAAAACTCAGTTGCCCTCAGTGGCTTCTGTGTTTTTGAAAACCTCAAAGAACAGGAGAAAAAACCCAAATAATTCGAGCTACCCTGAGCTGCTAGTAGGTAGGACAAAGTATGTGGGTTTGTGTAATGAAAAAAGGAGGAAGAGGCTTCAGAGTCAGCACCAGTGCCTGCTGCAGAGCCTGGAGCACTGAGCAGGTCGAGTGATGCCAGTGACTGACCTGGAGGTCATAGAATCACAGACTGGCTTGGGTTGGAAGGGACCTTAAGGATCATGAAGTTCCAACCCCCTGCCATGGTCAGGGATACCTTCCACCAGCCCAGGGTGCTCTAAGCCCCATCCAACCTGGGCTGGAACAGGGATGGGGCAGCCACAGCTTCTCTGGGCACCCTGGGACAGGGGCTCAGCACCCTCACAACAAAGAACTTTTTCCTAATGTCCAACCCCAATCTCCCCTCCCCAAGTTTTAACCCATTTCCCTTCTCCTCTCCCTACCCCCTCGTGTCCAAAGCCCTCCCCCAGCTTTCTTGGAGCCCCTTCAGATATTGGAAGGTTGCTCTGAGCTCACCTGGGAGCCTCCTCTTCTCCAGGCTGAACAACCCCAACCCCTCAGCCTGGCTTCCCAGGGAGGAGCAGAATCATAGAATTGTTTGGGTTTCATTCAGTCAAAACTCTCCTGCTCAGGAAAGGTGTGGGTTAATGGTACCTTCCTGAGTGATTTCTAGAGCTGAGCTTGTTTGCTGCACTCAACTAAAATGTTTGATTCCTTAAACAGCTGAGCCCGTAATTCAGAATGAAGCCTGTATCTGAGATGAAGTTTTCTTAAAATTTTGATCTTGTCAAAATAACGTGAGAATTTAAATTGCTTGATTTGGGGATTTTGGTTGGGTTTTTTTCTTCCTTTATTTCTGGATTTGCTTTTGGAAATGATCTGTTTCTCAGAGCTTCTCAAGACTTGAAGGTTAATTCAGATTAAGGCAATGCATGAGTGGAATATGTAAAATCTTTTCCCAGATAACTGCTTGTGTAAGCACGGGCTGACATGATCACACAGGTCATTTCTTCTGCTATGGGTGAGGATAATGCCTGTGCTCAAACTTGAGGTGAAAACGTTTGCAGAACGAATACTTAAGTTCTGAGTTGCTCCAGAGGGAAGGTTTAAGCTCCCCCAGGTGTTAGAGGGCTAGCACAGGCTCTGTGTTCACGGAATGGAAACTCAGCTGGAATGAGTGTGAAGAAGTCCAGGGAGTACTTCCAGGCTTGGAGTGGGGTGTGTTGTATCTACTGACACCTTAAACCCTTAGAGAACCAAACTGGTAGCCAGAAGGACTGAGGGTGGGTTCTGAATGACCAGGTCCTCACCACGTTCCCTTGGTGTCCCCAGCACCCGCAAGTTGTTTTCTGCCCATCCTGCCCACAGCCCCCTCAGCCAGTCTGGGGCCTGCTGGAGGGAGAGGCCAGGAGCGGATTTAGTGCTGGCTGGGAACGGGTTTGAAGTCTCTGCCCCAGGGTTTGAGTTCTCCTCCAGAATTCTCCCAGGTTCCCTGGGAGCTGGCTGGTATTCAGCCATCCGAGGTGTCCACAGTCAGCATGGAGGGGCTGGGCCTGAACTTCCCAGTTCTCATCCTCCAAAAGGGAAAAGTCTGTCTGCTCCAGCTCCAGCTGGTGTGGTGACCACGAGAGCTCCATGAGGTACCAGACACTGGGGACAGGAGACAAACATAGGTACCCCAGTGCTCTTCATTCAGCTCTGTCTTCTCCTAACCAGATGCAGGTTTCTGGCTGCATTGCTGAGTACTGGAGCTGGAAAGGGAGTCAGAAAGCAGAAAATCAAGGGATGCCTTAATATAAAAGACAAAAATAGATTTCTCTTTGCACATCTTTTCTCAGTTTCCCTTTGCAAGGCTGCATCAGCGTGTGCTTGATGGGATGTGATGGCTCTGACCTTGTCAGATGCATCAAGAATGACATCTGAGCAGAAGGACAGAAATAAGGGTTAGCAAGAAGTGTAGAAAAGGCAAACAGACAGATGGCCACATTCCTTCATCAATAGAAATCCAGGCCTCAGATTTGCTTGCAGCTTGGCTGGAATTGGAGATTTCAGGAAATGAGCCCAAAAGTTGCTTATTTTCCTGTCCCCCTTCTGTAGCATTTCATTATCACACATGTTTCTTCCATGAGAGGACCTGACCTTTCACAGGACTAACCCGAGGGATCTGGTGCTGCCTGGAGAAGTGAGGTCGTGGTGTCCTTTCCCTGGGATGCTGAGACATCCAGAGGACACTGGGTGATGCCCCCCACCCTGTGTTTATAGTGAGATGGGGTAGAGTGTTGATTTTTTTATTCTAAATCCTTTTTTTTTGTTTTCTTCCTCAGGGCTGAGGTTCAACTGAAAATGCAGGATCAGTGGATCAGTGAAGGGTGACCTTGGGATGTGCTGGGGACCCTGGAGGTCTGCTCTGGGTCCCCAGGTTTTCCCTGGTAGACAAGCTCTATAGAGAGAAGCTCTTGTTCATGGGCTGTTCCTACCCCCTTCGCAGGAGAAGGACACACAGGTGTGATGGTCTCTTGAACATTCTCTCTTGTAGGCCAGGGGAAGGCCTTACAATCAACCCTTGTTCCATTCCTCTGCATCTTTCTCTAAAAGCTTGGCTTTGCCATCTGGCTGGGAACCCCAACAAGGCACCCGCATCCTGCTCACCCCTCCTGGGTCATCTTCAGCTCTGCATTCCCCTCAAGCTTCTGCCTTGTGAGTTCCTGCAGGCTGGGACTGCAGATGGGAGATGTGCCTGGGCTGCATCCAGCACAAAACCCAATGCAAGTTGGCTCTGGGCTTCCCCAAGCCTCAGCAGAAGAGCTTGGAGCAAAGCTGAAAGGAGGGAATCTGTCTGGAAAAGGTGGAGCAGTGACAGTGGGCTTTGCACCACCCACTGCATCCATGTCCTGTCCATGGGGGATGTCTGCACTGTACTCCAATTTAATACAGACTCCCAGACTGGCTTGGGTTGGAAGGGACCTTAAAGCTCCCCCAGTGCCACCCCTGCCATGGGCAGGGACACCTCCCACAGCCCAGGGTGCTCCAAGCCCCATCCAACCTGGGCTGGAACACTGCCAGGGATGGGGCAGCCACAGCTTCTCTGGGCACCCTGGGACAGGGGCTCAGCACCCTCACAACAAAGAATTGCTTCCTAGTATCTCATCGAAATCTCCCCTCTTTCACCTTAGAGCCATTCCCCCTCATCCCATCCCTCCAGGCCCTTGTCCCAAGTCCCTCCCCAGCTTTCCTGGAGCCCCTTCAGGCACTGGAAGGTGCTCTAAGGTCTCCCCATTGCTCCCTTCTCTTCTCCAGGCTGAACACCCCCAACTCTCAGCCTGGCTCCAGAGCTGCTCCAGCCCTCCCAGCAGCTCCAGGGCCTCCTCTGGACTCACTCCAACAGCTCCGTGTCCTTCTGGTGTTGGGGACCCCAGAACTGGACCCAGCACTGCAGGGGGTCTCACCTGAGTGGATCAGAGGGGGACAATCCCCTCCCTGGCACTGCTGGGGATGCAGCCCAGGACACGGATGGTTTCTGGGCTGTCAGCACCCTCTGCCAGCTCATGGGGAGCTTCTCATCACCCAACACCCCCAAGTCCTGCTCCTCAGGGCTGCTCTCTCCACCCAGACTGGATTTGTGCTTTCTTCTGACACATAAAACTAGGGAATACCAAAGATTTTGCTTGAATCCTCTCAAATAACATTTCTGCTTTGACTGCTGCTCGTGGGGCACTGTAAAGCCTCTCTGACTGGGTGAGTTGAGGGTGTTGTCAAAGCCATACCCTTGAAAAATGACCCTTTGTTGTTAGGAGGGTTACTGGTGATAGGAATTACTTCTTTAAAGGGCAGTAGCTTCAAATGGGGTTGTATTTGGAGACATAACTTGGGATGGGAGCATTGTCCTGCTCAGCAGGCTGGGGAGAAACATGGAGAGCAGAGTCCACATACATGGGGGGAAGAGTCCATCAAGAAGGAGTTCCCAGTTACCTGGTGGGCTGCCCTGGGTGTCCGTGTGCCACCCCCCAGCCCAACTCCCCCCTGGGGAATTCAGACCCCTGGGAAGCTGGTGGGTACCCAAGTGATGCCCTGGTGAGTGGGAACCATCACCTCCCAGTGCCCTCACTTGTCCCTGTATATAGCTCAAGGCAGGTTTTGGTTCTGCTGTGCACCCAAGTTCCTGCTGAATCTCAGTAGCAAAATTAACAGGAGAGCTACAGGAGGTGGGAGATGACTCCGTGGGCTGTGTTTGCAGACTGAATGTGTTCATGTTAAGAAATGCACACAAAATAAGGACAGGTGGTGAGGAGGTGGAGCTGGTCTGGGGGGTGGGATGCTCTGCTCTGGATCCAGCCCAGGCTCCCTGTGGAACCCAGCTCTGTGCCATGCTGAGCTTAGACTGGGGTTTGGTTGGACTGAGTCCTAATACCCCTTGTGTCTCTGCTCTGGTCTGGTAAAAAATGGAAATATTCCCTTTTTCTCCTGTATTTACATTGCAGCTTCTTGGGGACCTTCCCTGGTTCTTGTTCTGGGAGGGGTACAGTGAGCTATCCCTTGGTGATCTAAGGTCTGGCTCAAACAGGAGCCAAAGAGAAGGTGGTTGGGGCAGAGAGAGGTCAGGGAGCTCATTTCTCTGATGTTGTTATTTATCCATCACTTTTTCTCCTGCTTCCCTTACAAGCATTCAGTGCAGGCCTGGTCAGTGGGACCCCTCACTGTGTGACAGCCTTGGGCTGTCCCCTGGCTGGGGGGGCTCAGTGGTGCTGGTGTCATGGCAGGGGTTGGAATTGGATCATCTGTAAGGTCCCCTCCAACCCACACCATCCTGGGATTCTATGACTGCCAGGGTCATTCTTTCTCCCCCCCCTCCCCTTCTCCATCTCTGGTTGTCCCAGTGTCTGTCATGGCTTTGTTCACAGTGGAACAGCTTTGGTGTGGAAGGGTGCAGGGGGTTACCCCAGGAGAGGCCCTGAGGGCAGGAGGGTGCCCCCCTGTGCACTCTGAGACATGGCATCCAAGTTCCCAATTGCAAATGGACCCACAGGGACTTGGGTGTAAGTCTGGGCTGGCCTCATAAATCCTCGAGGACCTTGAGCATCCTCTTGCCCATCACCCACAGTCTGCCTCTCCCTTGGGGCTGAGGAAGGCAACGTGGGGATCCACACCAGGGCTACTGCAGAGGCTGAGGGGTTTTGGATTTCCCCAGGAGCTGGGGGATCCCTTCAGGGGCAGCTGCAGGGGGCATGGAGAGCCTGGGGCAAGTCCTGGAGGCAGCTGGCTCGGGTCAGAGCAGTTCACCCATTCCCTGTCTCAGCATTTGAGGTCCCCAGGTGAAGTGTCCCACACCAGTGCCCTCTCCCTGTGGAGGGGTTGGTGCAAGGAGTGATTTGCAGGCAGCCAGGGGGTCACTAACCTGCATGTTGGTGGCAAAAGCCAAGGAGTGGAGCTTGGTGTACCAGCACCCCCACACTGCCAGCACTACCTCCTCCTCTGGGATGCTTCCTTTCCTCTTCAATAGTTTCCTGCTTCTCATACTCTTGGAAATGCATCTGCACTGTTTATCTGACCCTCACACACTGTCACAACCTTTGCAGCCTCTGCCTTGGCTCTTATTACACCTCCCAAAGCCTCTTCATTGTCTGGGTCCTCTAATCTTTCTGGCAGCACCCGTATTTTATGCCTTGGTTATGCCTCCCTTCCTTTAAATTAATTTTTCACACTACCTTGCTCGTCCCTGTTGCCCTCTTTTATTTAATTTATTGCTCAGTAGCCATCATAACCCCTGGGCAAGCCTTTAATTTATCTCTTCCTGCATCCCATTGCACCCCTCTGTCCTTTCCCTTTATTGATTTCTCCAGTTTGATTTCACCCTGTGCTTGCCAACATCATCTCCTGCTCTTCCCTTCCCCTCTGAAATTGCTGGGATGAATTTCTTCCCCTGTTGCTGACCTTGCTGCCTTGTAATTCCTGGCCCAACAGGGCTGAGATTGCTTTTCCATGGGCTGTCCCCTTGCTTGGGTTTAGTTTCCACTCCAACTTCCAAGTCTCTCAAAATTAATTCTGGGTGATTCCTGTCCAAGTTGCCATGAGAAGGAAATGGCTCTCCAAGGAGTCTGCTCCAAACTGCAGAGGCTCAGTGGCCATCACCTGCTCTGTGTGCCCCTCATGGAATTCCTGCAGGCAGGGTCATTACCAGGGGCAGGAATGGGCTCCTTGGGTTGCACTCCATGAGGTTTCAGCACTGACCCAGAAGCTTGTGCTTCAGCACAAACTCTGGATCCAGCTCTGGATCCATCCCATTCTCCTGGAGATGGGAACGTGCAGCTGGAGAGACCTTGGCTGCTCACACCCCTGCTCTCCTCCTGTGCTGAACCTTGTTCCTGGTCTACACTTAAATTGTGAGGGTAATGTGGAAGGGGAGAGGAATAAATGGCTTTTCTTTTGTCTTTTGACTGTTCCCTGCCTTTCCCAGCCCAGCTCACAGGAGCTGGGTGTCCACAGGCTTGGACAAAGGTGAAACCTTCAGCTTTGCTCTGTGATTATGAAGAATTGAATGGACTTTTTTCCCACCCCCAAATAAACAGTCCATTTATTTACAGACAAGTTCCTGCCATCATCACGATGGGTTTGGAATCCCCATTACTGCAGATACAGGGGTTATTTTGTCACCTTTATCAGTGTGATTTGCAAGTGAGCCCAAAAGTGGGAGAGGGTCAGAGGTGGGAACACAAAAGACAAGATCTAGAGCTGTTCCGGGCTTTCCTGTGGAACAGGGGCAGGGCAGCAGCATGCTGTGGCTCAGTATTGTGGTTATCTCCATAGTTCCCTGAGCTGTCCACAAGGAAAAAATATTGTGGTTAGATCTGTACTCATATATGTGGTGTCTGTTTTCATGGGACATTGTGTAACTGAACTGGTGACATCTGAGGAAGGACTCAGTCTGTCTGTGTCCAGACAAACATCCCAGGATGGATGGGGCTTGGAGCAACCTGGTCTGAAGGGCAGTGTCCCTGCTCATGGCAGGGAGAGTTGGGATTAGAGGAGCTGTAAGGTCCCTTCCAACCCAAACCAGCCTGAGATTCTGGGGTTCTAGCACTGGAGATGTTTGGGTGCATCCCCTCCTGTCCTCCAGGCCATCATATTGGGTAAGCCCTTGAGTACATCAGCCATGGGGCACTGGGGACAGGGGGAACCCCCCAGGGCATTGCATGGGATCTCAGAGAGGCAGTGGAGGAGGTGTCCAAGCTCCAGGGCACAGCAGGAGTGGATCAGATGGGTCTGTCCTGCCTGGGAAGGTCCCAGAGGTCTGTCCCCAAGAAAATAATTGAACTTCGTTGGTTTAATTTGGTGGTTTGGTTTCAAAGACTTGTGATTTTGCAGTGTATTGGCGTGGTTATATTTGGCTAGGAAATAAAAATGGGATTTATCCCACTGAAACAGTGAGTGCTGCAGGTGGGGCTGGCTGCAGCGTTCAGTGGAGGTGGGTGTGATGGGCCCCAAAAAGTGGGGATTTCTCTCCAGCCTAAGGCAGAGCTACCTCCCTCTGCTGTGGTCTCAAGTTAAATGCCACAGCTCTTTGTTGGGATGGTTCATTCCATTGCTTCCATTCTATTCATTCTTTTACTGGTTTCTCTTTTCAGTTCTTCCTATTTTCCATTCTTCCATCTTCTGAGTTTGGTCTCATGTACTGATCAATTATGCTGCATCAATGACTGATCCTATAAACTTTTAGGGAAGATCATTTTCCTGATGCTTCCAGGGAAATCTGTAGGTGTCTATGGGAGAAGTGCTGAGCCTTTTTCCAAATTAAAAATCTCTCCTTGTCCTTCTGTGACGATTTTTATTATTGCCCAGGAAAAGCAGACCAGCTTCCTTCCACCTCTCCTGCTTTATATCTACAGACACAGAAATAGCCTTTTTTAATATCAGAAGGGCCCCCACCCTGCCCATAGAGCCCTTCACAGCAGTTTAGGCTGGGAGATTATGTTTTTTTCCCACCTTTAAAAGGAAACTTTGAAAGCTGATGAAGAGCATTTGGGTGATCAGTCAGTGATACAGCCATAGCCATTAGACAGGACTTCAGATTGAAACTTCAGTGTGCCCAGCTACCTAGGGAAATAGAAAGAGAGGCAGCTCCCTTTGTCATTGCAGCTTGGGCAGTGCTTAAAAACTGGAGGAGAGAGCTGTACGTTATTGTTAGACTGAGATAAAAGGGGCCTTTGCTTGATTCTTTTCAGTTTGTATCAAGATAGTAACTGACAGACAAGGATGTGTAAGTGTTTGGATGATTTATCTTCTATTGTGAATTGTGGTTCTTTTGTGAAATCCCCCCGGAACCCTCTGCCTGGTGATGGATTGGGTACATCTGCCTTCTGCCATGAGTGACATCCCTTCTCCTCTCCGTGGGCTCCCTGTGGATCAGGAGCCATAAATAAGCAACAGTCCCTCTGTTTGCCAGGGGTGGGAAGCTGCACTGGGGCTTTTCCTTTGTACCTTGTAAACAAAAACATGACAAGGAAGGGACACTGTAAGTTAAAGCCATACAGACATCAGGAGGGCACCCAGAGGCTGCTTTGTGGCACGTGGGGTGGAGTAAAAGCAAGTGGAGTTATTTTCTAGTTCAAGGAAAAACATAGGAGGGCACGAAGAGTTTGTGGTGAGGAACAGGCAAGAATTTCAGGGAGCTTTTTCTTTCTCATGCCCCCAAGCAGTGATTAAGCATCCGTGGCCCTGGAGGTTGAAGCCTGGATGGGCTGACAGAAGGGATGCAGTAAGAGGGGTGAATTCTCTGGCCTGGGGCTGGAGGAAGCTGCAGTTGCCTTTTCCAGCTCTGTAAGGTTTATTGATGTCCTTTGCACAGAGACACAGAATTGTTGTGGTTGGAAAAGACCTTCAGGATCATCACATCCAACCATTAACCCAAATCTACTGAGCCCAGTGCTACCCCATGTCCCTCAGCACCCCATCTCCAGGGCTCTGAAACCCCTCCAGGGATGGGGACTCCATCACTGCCCTGGGCAGCCTGGGCCAGGGCCTGGCAACCTTTTTGGAGAAGAATTTTCTCCTAATATCCCATCTGAGCCTCCTCTGGTGCAACATTTCCTCTTGTGGAGAGAACTGGGCGTTGCTGTAGGGGCTTGGTGCTGGGAGCTGGAGGTGCAGCCTGGGCAGTGCCTCCTGGGTGGGGAGCACAGGGCTTGGGGGACATGAAGGTTTTGTGTTATTAAGCAATTATATTAGCAGCAATTATAATTATGTTATTATTGGAGATGTTGGAAAGCTTGAGGAGTGGTGTAAAATTCGGGTTCTTCTCTCATTTTTGGCTTTAGGGCTCTGTGCTGAGGGGATTCCTGCAGACACCCCCATCCCATGGGCTCAGTGCTTGGGCATCCTTGGCCCAGGCAGGTGGCTCAGTGTCTCCTGTCCCTGCTCTTCACGAGGGACATCGGGGCCACACTGGTGTGGCCACTCCCAATGTTGCCAAAAGGAATTCCTGACCAATGGGCTATGAAAAGCTCCTGATTTGGGCAAGAAGAATGTTTTTAAATTTAACACAGAGCTGTTCCTCTGGGATTTTCCAAGCCAGGCTCAGACAACATTACTGCCTCCTAGCAGTGACTAGGGGTGAGGGGTGCCAGTTACTCCTGGGGAGATCCTGATCCTGGGGAGAACAGAATTTTTCACTATCATTACCAGTCAGACACTGCAATAATCTCCTGTCAGGGTTTAACACTGGGCTGGCAATTAACTGAATGCCAGATGCTCTCTATTGATCACCTCCCCTCCCTGATAAAGAAAGAATAAGGGAGAGAGACTGATGGGTTGGAAACTAAACTACAGTTTAATGAAACAATAATGGTAAAACTGTATATATTAAATATATACAAATACACAGGAAAATTGATCCCATGTTCCTCCCCCCTTTCCCCCGTAACTCTCACATCAGCACCAAGGCTGCAGGGCAGCCCTGGGACAGTCCAGGTTGGAGTCCTGGGGTCAGCAGCAGCTGGAGGCAGAACACACAGATCCAGGCTGGAATGGATCAGGAGCACAGGCAGAGGAAGGGATGGAATCCTCCCAGGATGCTGAAGCAAACAGGGACAGGGGAAGAAGGGTGAAGGGAAGAGCAAAGGGTGAAGGTGAAGGGGTTTGACTCTTGTGATCCCTCAAATTTATACCAAGTATGATGTGTATGGGATGGAATACTCTGTTAGGTCACTTTTTGGTCATTTATCTTGTCTGTTCCTCCCCAAAGCAGGGTTGCAGGGGTGACCTCTTTACTCCCTTTCTCTTTCTGGAGCACAAAATGTTCCTCAGAGCTGAGCAGTGTCCCTGGTTCTGCACACCAGTCTCCGGCAGTAACTATAAACATGGAGTTATCAGTCCCAGGAGCAGACACTGACTGAGAAACTTCTGTTCATTTCGGCAAGTGCAGCTGCTTATGAGAGACTGAGCTGAAAGCAAAACCACAAGACAGAAAATTAGCTTTGTCTTGGCCCAAACCAGGACATCTCCCCAGAAGTGGTGAACTCCCCAGCACTGGGCACTGGAGAAGGTACTGGGCCATCACATCTCTGTGGTGTTTCTACCTGGAAAGGTTGGAGCAGGTGATCCTTGAGGTCCCTCCCAAGCTGACATTCTGTGATTCTGTGACCTGCTTGTCTTTCCAGCAGTTCTGCTCACTTTGCACCACAGTCACAGATGCTCACAGGATGCCTGTGGCCATGGATAAGTCGCTGGTAAATGTTTCAACCAGAGAGGGAGACTGCTCTTCCATCCATCTCAGTATCTGCATGGGGGTTTTTAGTCAGAAGAGGATTAATTCAAAAGCTGAAGGTCAGAGGCATGCTTGGCTGTTAGAAAGGTCTTGGATTACTTTGTGGTATAAGTCCAAATACTGGGACCATCTGCCTAGTTGTACTGGACTACAGAAATTAAAACACACAGCAGTGGTTTCATTGCTTTGGAGAAGTAGCTGAGAGCAAGTGGTGGTGAAGCAGGGTGAGCAGGGTTGGGACAGGGTTGGGACAGGAGCTTCACACAACAAGTAGAACAAAGTTTTCCTGCTCCTGCTCACAACCAGCTGCCAAGTCCCTGACACTCAGTTGAGTCTTTCTGTGACTTTAGAGGGATGTTTTTTTAAAGGAAATGACCCCAAAAAACAGTTCCCTGAGCTTTTCCTTAAAGCAGTGGCATTTGTTTCTCATGAGCATTTTCCCCCAGGGCTGTCTCCTTGGTGAACTCTAATCCCTAGATCAGAAGCTCCATCACTGAGCTGCATGTGGCACAAAAATCCTTCACCATCTCTCCTCAGCATTTCCTTCAACTGCAAGAGAAAGCAAAGCCACAGGAGGGGCTCTGCTGGCCACTTGCTGCTGTCCTGCCTGTCCCTTGCCTGTCATTTCAGTCCTGCCTGGTCATCCCCTAAAACCAGGGCATCCAGAGGGAGATGTCACACCTCTGGTGGGTGGCAAATCTGTGTACAGACTGGGGAGGTGTCTCCTGGAGACTCTGCTGCTTTGGAGTGCAGGACCTCAAAATGTGTGAATCTTGTGTTTGGTTTTGGGCCCTTCAGGACAAGAAGGACATTGAGGGGATGGAGAGTGTCCAGAGGAGGGAAATGGAGCTGGGGAAGGGTCTGAAGCACAAAGTCTGCCCAGGAGGGGCTGAGGGCCCTGGGGGTGTTGATCCTGGAGCAGAGGAGGCTGAGGGGAGACCTTCTGGATCTCTGCAACCCCCTGAGAGGAGGTTGGAGCCAGGGGGGGGGGGAGGCTGGAGGAGGATGTTCAACAATAGAAAATGGCCTCAAGTTGTGTCAGGGGAGGTTTAGATTGGACATTAGAAAAAATTTCTTCCCCAAAAGAGTTGTCAGGGCCTGGCCCAGGCTGCCCAGGACAGGGCTGGAGTCTCCATCATCCCTGGAGGGTTTTCAGAGCCCTGGAACTGTAGTGCTGAGGGACATGGGGCAGTGGTGGCCTTGGAAACCCTGGGTTAATGGTTGGAACTTATGATCCTAAAGGTCTTTTCCCACCTGTATGATTCAGTGATTGTTTGTATGGCCAGGGTCGTGGTGTCTGTGCGAGCAGAGATGTAGCTCCTGTCTCTGGCCCTTCCCATGAGCTGTGGGGGATCAGGGAATGCCCTGATGGCTTGTCCCAAAGTCCCTCCACCCTCAAAGCCTCTGCTGCAAGTGATGCTGCAGCTCCCCCAGGAAGGCAGAGGGGCTGAAGGAGTGCACCAGGTCCATGATGGGACCTGACATCAGGACTCTGCTGGGAGAGCAGGAGGCTTCTGACTCTGCTGCAGAGCTATGGTCTTGCTGCTGAGACCTTCTCACCCTGTCTCTGCTCTTCAGTCCCTGTGGGCTGTCAAACCTCATTTCGCTTACAGAAATATTTCTGTAGCCTCTACAGAGTGTCCATCCCTAGGGCATGCCTTGGGCTTCTCTGCCTTCATCTTTGTAGCATCTTTGTCCATGACTGCAGTGCCAGAGCTGCCTGGCTGGTGCAGGGAAGCTCATTCTCAGGCAGTGGCACCACCAGGAACACCTGCCTGCATTCTGCTGAATTCTGCTTTCTTCTTAAGCCTTGGCATTGGTATCAAACTTGCAAAATTGCAAGGTGTTAGGTTTTTGTAGAGATGCTGCTCTTTGTGTGAGGAGACTTGATGGCAGTCTTAGTACCTGCTGATCCAGCTGCTGATCCAGCTCCAGATGCATGGAATTAGGGCTCTGGCCTCAGGAATATCCCTCTAATCATTAGCTTTGGGAAGCAGAGTGTGTCCCCTTTCTATCTGGGGATGTGTCTGCAGGCTGCTTTGTTGATGTTGTCTTTCAGTTTGCAAAGAATTTGTCCCCTGCTGCCAATTTGGGTGTTAGTGTGAAAAAAAGAACACAAAAAAGAATACCATGCCATTTCCAAAAATGTCAGGTTGCAAGACAGCCCTGGGGGCACGGGGAGGGGACACGGCCAAGGTGTCCCCTTTGGCTGTGTCTGTGGAATGGGGACACACAGTTACAAGCAGCCTCATCTGATCCAGTGCTGACCTCTTGTTCCTCTTCCACATCCTCTTCCATACTCATCATCTCCCTTTCCTGGGTGTCCTGGTTTGAGAGGAGCAGGATAAAAACCTGGTGGGGCAGTTCCAGTGGGGAGCAGCTGTGCCTATGGGGAGCAGAGGATGGGTCAGGGGACCCAAAGGGATCAATCCCGGTGCTCCTGCCCATGGTACCCACTATAAAATGGCTCCCAAGAGTTTCCTCTTGTGGCTTCTCCAGCTGCTGTGCTGCCTGGGTTGGGCTCTGGTTGTTGGTTTGCTCCTGCTGCTCATTTCCTCACTGGAGAAGAACTTCATCCATTGAGCCAGGTCACCTCCTGCCTTCCCAGGTAGGACCTTGGCTGCTCTGAGCCTGTTGGGGACTCTCAGTGGGACCCTGCCTGCTTCTGTATTTTCACAGTTTATTTACATTTGTGATTCACCAGCAGTGTTACAGCTTCAGTGAACCCACCTGAGCTTTTCCTTCCATCCTTAAAGTCTCTCTCCCTTATTCCCTTCATCTTCCCCTGGGAGGGAAGTGGGGGAACTGCAGAATCTGTGCCCTGGTCACTGGCCAAAGCTGTGACACTAATGTGTGAGACAAGACCCTGAGCAGATTTGGCCACAGTCACTCTGGAGTCCAGAGCCACCCACAACTTGAGGGCCCTGTCTGTATCCAGCCCCTTTTCCAGGGGGGGCAGTGGGAAGGTGCATGGATGGCTGGAGTGATCCTTTTCTTTGTACCCGGAACCTGCTTTCTGCTGGGCCACTTTTATTTTTCAGTTCTAAAAATATCCTAGAACAGTGGGTAGGAAACAAAATGTATGACTGCAGCTGTTCACTTTATAAACACTTACAGCAAATTATTTTCTTCTTTTCTCACTAAAATTCTCCATAGTCACCAGGCTGGGTTTTTCCCATCTTGTCCCAATCAGCAAACCCAGCTTAGTGCAAGGTCAGTCTTGCTCAGCCCTCTGTGACTGCTCATTCCTTCACCCTGTACCAGTCCATCACTGGTTTCGGTGTTGGAAACAAGGAGCAGGACTGGGATGAGGGGCTGGGGAAGGAGAGATGGCTCTGAAAATCCATCAGTGGTGATGGAACAGGCATGCCAATGGATAAATATGCAATGAACAATATGAACAGCTTGATGATTCTCAATTAATGCCCTAATTTTAAAAAAATTATTGACTTTGAAATTACTGAATTGAGTAGCAAATGCTACAGAATAGAAAAACTGAAGGGCTCTTTTTGACATCTTGGAATTGCAAATAGTTTGTTGTGAAGAAATGTAATTAGTTGTAGGATGCACTTAGGTAAGAAAAATCCAGCTGTCTAGGGGACTGTTCAAGCTCCCTTGCCTTTGAGTCAGCAAAGTTCCAGCCTGGAAAGGAAATATCTCTGTTCTGTAAAACCAACAAGTACTCAGTCCAAGGGATTGCTCTTGGCATAATGAGGGATGCACTGAGTTGGGTGGGTGAGTGGTGGGATGGACAGAGGGAGGAAGATGGAGTTTTTTGGGGAAAAAGCAGAGTATAGAATCACAGAATCTGCTGAGCTGGAAGGGACCCATCAGGGTCATCAAGTCCAACTCCTGTCCCTGTGTAGGGCACCCCAAGAACCACTCCATGTGCCTGAGAGCATCATCCAAACACTTCTTGAACTCAGGCAGGTTTGGTGCTGTCACCACTGTCACCAGTATCTCCCAGCTAGGATGGGAGATTGTCTTCTGAACCCCACACGGGGTGGGCCCTGGCCTCAGGAGGCACTTGTAGCTGCAAAGGGTAATTTGGGTTTCCTCTCTCCTGAAAAATAGATGAGGGCTGAAGGTTCTGGAGGAAGAGGAAGGCTCTGGAGCAGAGCTGCCCCAGCACCATGGAACAAACAGGGCTGTGTCTCAGCAGAGAACAGGGGCTCTGCTCTCCAAAAGAGCTTCCCCAGCCAGGTGACCAGTGCAGGTGACTTTCTGATGAAGGTTGGTTGCTGGAATATTCATTAACACCTCAGTTAGAAGGGAAGCTTCTGCTCTGGGAAGAAGAAGCCTCTGGAGAGGCTTCAACATTGAGATGAAGAAGAGGCTCTGCTCTTCCTCACTTAATGAACCACAGTATTTGGCCCAGAAGGAATCTGGGGCTGTCTGGTGTCACCGTTTTCTGTTGGAGAGGAGGAGGAAGGCCAGCTCTCCTGGGGTCTATGGGGTGGAATCACTTGGTCTCTGAGTCTCCTGCAGTTTTAAGGGCTTGTAATTGCAAAATGAATTGTAAGGTTGGAGGAAGATAGGGGAGGTCAAAGGCACATCCCATGGGCACGCTGTACAGGACCATTCCATGGGCAGTGCTGGGAGAGTCCCCTGGGGATGGAGCAGGTGATGGAGGGGGGCTGCTCCAGGATGCTGTTCCCTGCCATCCTTTTGCTGACTGCCTGGCTTTGTGAGCTGGCAGAGCAGATTCCCCTCTTGGGGCTGCATTTCCATGTTCCTCCTGCAGTGGCTGGATGCTGGGCAGAGCGTCACCTGTCTGCCACTGCACCCAACCCAGGTTCCCCAGAAATATTTAACCTCCTTCCCCCTGCAGTCACAGAGGGCTTTGCCACTGATGTCAAAAGCTGCTGAATCACAGGAGAACTTAAATCTTTACCATCCCACTGCAGCTGCCTTTGAAACGATGGAATTAACAGCAGAACCTCTTGCCCCAGGCTGAGATTTCATTGAGGAGCAACTGTTAGTTTCTCCTGTGGCTTTTTTTCCCCTTTCTTATTTGTTTTAACCAGATCTAATCAATGCTAGGCAGGGTGAAGCAGCAGCAGTATTTATTTATTGGGGTAGCAGCAAGCACACAGTCTGTCACTTGGCACTTTGCTGACCAACACTACAGATAATCAGTTTTTCACTCCCTTTGCAGGGAAGTCCTGTGGAGTGTGGCACATCAATAGTGCAGTGATCATGGGGTTTGATGGGAAATCTACCTTCCATAGATTCCTTGGCTCTCCATGGTGGTAACACTGGGGTTTTTGTTCTACAGAGCAAAAATTTAAAGGGTCGAGTTTTAATTTTTGAAGTTAAAAATTACTTTTTCCATGCAATTTATCATATATCACTTTGGTTCGGTGCTGTGGTTGTTTAAATGAGGAGAATGAAGGAAGCAGCAGTGACTGAGGAGCAGTAAGGTGTAGTCTGGGGTTTTAATCTATGAAAAAGGACACAGCAGGTGTATTTTTCTACAAGCTTTTTGTCCCAGGGTGCCCAGAGAAGCTGTGGTTGCCCCATCCCTGGCAGTGTTCCAGCCCAGGTTGGATGGGGCTTGGAGCACCCTGGGCTGGGGGAGGTGTCCCTGACCATGGCAGGGGTGGCACTGGGGGAGCTTTAAGGTCCCTTCCAACCCAAACCAGTCTGGGGGTCTGTGATCAAATGCCCTCCTTAGGGTGCTGAAAATATTTCCCTTGTTCTCCTGACAAGATGCTTCACCCCATCCCCCCATACTCCTGTGTCCCCACAGCCCTTCTCCCTAACCAGTTCTCTCTGGCTCCAAGCATGGGTTTTCCTGCCCCCATGGTGCCACCAGGACCCAGGTGTGGAGCAGTTTGTGATAGCCAAATCCTGCATCTCTGGCAGCTCCCAGTGACAGGGATGGGTGGGAGTGGGCAGCAGTTCTCCTGCCTGCTGGGAAAGGGAATGGATCCAGGCACTGCCAGCATTGTGCAGGGCTGGGAACAGCAGCCTTCAGTGGAGCCCTCTCCAAAACCTGTCACCTCCTGGCTCCAGCATCCAAAAGGAGCCTTGCCCAGAGCTTTCATGGATTGTCCCTACAAGAAGATTTATTCAAGCCTGTTGTCACTTTGAGCTGGGCTTTTCCAGAAGGGAGTTATCTGCTGCTGCTTGTGTCCTGTGCTCAGGGCTGGTGTTGGGAAAATCCCAGCATCCAAGACCAACCCTGGATCCCCTCAAGGGGTACCCTGAAGTGTCCCCAGGCATGTCCCCTCTGTCAGCTCTGTGGGAATATTGACCTTCACTGGGGCTCTGCTGTTCAGAAGCAGCCTCAGTCTTTCACCTACATATTGATCCATCTCCTTGTGACGTTGTTCATCATTAGGGGGACAGTTGGGGTGTAACACACAAATATTTGCTCATCAGGCTGTGGGTAAATATTATCAGAGCTCTGAGCAGCAGTGATGCCATTAATGGAGTCCTGGAGATCCAGGTGCATCCTCTGCCAGCACAGAGCATCCTGTGCCCACCTCAGAATCCCAGCTCTGTCATGGAGCCACACGTGTCCTGAGGGATTGGAGGATATCCTAGAATCATGGACTGGCTTGGGTTGGGAGGGACCTTAAAGCTCCCCCAGTGCCACCCCTGCCATGGGCAGGGACACCTCCCCCAGCCCAGGGTGCTCCAAGCCCCATCCAACCTGGGCTGGAACACTGCCAGGGATGGGGCAGCCACAGCTTCTCTGGGCACCCTGGGACAGGGGCTCAGCACCCTCACAACAAAGAATTGCTTCCTAAGGTCTCACCTGAATCTCTTTCTCCCAGTTACAAGCCATTGCCTGGTCACTTCAGGCCCTTGTCCCACCCCAGCTTCCCAAAACACATCTGTATTGCTTCTCCAGCCCTCCCTGGGCCTGCATTGCTGCTAGAGGCAGTGCAGAGGAGACATCCCCAGAAGCAGATACCCCGTGGATTTCAGGTGGGACTCCCATAGTTTTCCCATGGGACAGAGGATGGCAGTGTCTGCAGCAGCTTGTCCAGGGCTGGGTGTTGGATGTGCCTGCAGAGAGCCCCTGGCTGGGCAGGACCAGGGGGCTGGGGGTGATGAAAGAAGTGACAGGAGAAGGTCTTGCACACAGGATGCTCTGGAGCAGTCTTCTCAAAGGAGGAAGCTTGGGTTGTGGTGAGCAGGTTGCAGGCAGCTGTGGTGTGATGTGCAGCAGCTGCTGTTGGTAAAGTGTGTCTGAGCATCATGAGCATTGGCTTCTGAATGCTGCTGGGTGGCATTGGTCACTGTGCTTAAAAGCCAGCACCAGGAGAAATTGCCAGAATGCATCCTCTGGGTGTGAAGTGCTGGAAACACTGGAGCTGAGTGGTAGGTGTTAATGTGTAGAGCAGCGTAAGGGAAGCAGGGCTGTGGTTTAAGGAGGTGAAAACACTTCACCTGGTGCTGCAGTTTTACACCTGCTGCTGCAAGGTGTGGGGCAGAGCTCTGCAGCAGAGGGGTTGGTCTCTCTCTGGGATGGGGTTCCCAGATCTGGCATCCCCACTGCATCTCACAGCTCCCACCCTGCTGCCTCTGAGCAATGGAAAGATGCCCCTCAGGGTGGATTTCCTTAGGAAGAATTCCTAAGATTCCTTAGGTTACCCTCAGCCTGCTACCTCCCCATTGCTTCTCCCTCCTGGTGCTCAGCCATGACCTAACCCAGATGTGGCCAGGGTTGAGCCTGGGAACCTGTGTGTGATTGAAGTATTGCTTGCACAAAATGTAGTTGAGATGTCAACAGTCACAAACTCCCCTGCCCTCTTTGTCACCTGTGCCAGTGGTTAATCATCTCCCTGTAAAAATTTGTGCCCTTTATGTCATTTGAATTGGTCAGGTTTTAATTTGCAGCCATTTTTTTTCTGTTCTGTCTTTACCCTTTTAATTAAAGAGGCTTTTTGT
This sequence comes from Heliangelus exortis, assembly GCF_036169615.1. Lineage (NCBI taxonomy): Eukaryota > Metazoa > Chordata > Aves > Apodiformes > Trochilidae > Heliangelus > Heliangelus exortis. The sequence continues at coordinate 15,684,813 of NC_092437.1, read as the reverse complement.
ATCTGGTATTGCCTGCAGATGGAAGTTCTTACACAGAATGATCACATCACAACATCTTTAATTTTCTCTTTGTTGTATGTTTTCTTCAGTCATCACCGTGGCTGTATTCTGCACTTCTCCCCTGTTCTTTTAATCTGTAAAGTTTGGGTGTTAAATTCAGTGCTCTGAGTTTTTCAGTCAGAAGTGTTAAAGTCCTGCTGAGCCTCAAGCCCTGCACATGGAGACTTCTCCATCCTGTGGGCTGGATCTGCCCCACACAGCCCCTGCCCCTGAGCCCCCCGGGATGCTTGTGGGGCAGGAAGACCCTGAATGCCTGGGTGGTGGTGGGATCCCAAGGGCTGAACCCAGCACAGATCTGAAGGTCCACACCTTCCAACCAGCCTGGCTGGCAGCTCCCGCCCAGCTCCAGGGCATTTGCCCTGCACCACCAAACCCATCCTCTTGCTGGGAGTCCAGGACACTGGGGAGATCTGGCTGTGGCTTTGCCAGGTGGGCATTCAAATCCCTGCTGCTTTCCAGTCCCCCAGGGAGCAAGGAGAATCTCTGGTCCATCTCTAGAGCCCCAGCAAGCATCGTTGAGACCCATGTTGCTGTCTGGCTGAGATCAGTGTCTGGTTTACTCTGTTATTGTCACACCATCACACCCTGTGGTGTGACTCTTTTGGATCAGGAGTGTGAGACACTGCAGGGATGGAGCAGTTCCTTACCACAAATAGTCCAAGTCTGGACCAGCAGCTCAGCACTGACTCAGCTCAAGCCATCTACAAAATCCCCATTGGTGTTCCTCCTGGTGAAGATGCAGAATGAATTTCAGTTTAAATTAATGTCAACCCTTTTATTTTGTAACTGAGCCTCTGGAGAAGAGTGTGGCTCAGTTTGGGCAATAACAGTTTGAGATGAGCTCTTAAGCTGAATCAGTGGGAGTTACTCACCAATTGATATAAGGTCTCTTCAAATACAGCAAAGCCAGGACATCATTCCCATCAAGCTCCCCAACCATGGCTCTTTAGCCCCTCTTGGAAAGCCCAGGACAAGACCAGGCTGAATGCAAGTGCACACAGGCATTATATTGATGTGAAGTTCATTTCTCCTAAACTTGCTCCCTGGTGCTTTTGTGTCACTACTTCTGTCCCTTTCTTGTCCTGGGGACCTGCTGTGCTCACAGGGATGGGCTCAGACAGGCCATGCAGTCAGGAGATGCTCACCCAGACCCTCAGTATCCATCCAGTCACCATCTCTGGAGGGATTTAAAAGCTGTGGTGCTGAGGGACATGGTTTAGTGGTGAACTTGCCAGTGCTGGATTAACAGTTGAATTTGGTCTTAAAGGTCTTTTCCTACCCAAAGGATTCTATGATTCTGTCAGGCTGGACCTACCAGACTTGGAGCAGAGTGATGCACCCAAGGCCACCCTCACTGGGGACCTCTCCTTGGGCATTGTGCTGTCTGCTCCTTCCGGCAGAATATGCAGAGGGGAAAATGAGAGACCCAAAGTGACCCAAGCTTTTCTGAAATTTTCTGAAACTGATTGGTCACTTTGTCTCTTCCAGCCTGGCTCACCCGGGAGGAACCTTTCCTGCTGCTGAAATGGGGCAGGTGAGGCACAGGAGGCAGCACTGGTGCTGATGGAAGCTGGGGGGTCCTCTTGAAACCAAAGCAGCTGGGTGACCCTGCAGCCCCTTGCTACCTGCTACCTGCTCCCATCACCAGCTCACAGCCTCCCCATACTGGTGCCTCCTCAGTTCCTCTCAGCAAACCTTACAGAGGGCCATACGAGGGTTATATTTGTGTAACCTTCACCTTTTTTCTTTTTTTTTAACACCCTCTCCTGCCTGTTTGCAAGCTGAGCTATCTGGAGCTCTTAGCTCTGTATTGAGTGGCTCATTAAATTGCAGAACCTTGCTTTCCCTGGCTTTGTTAATTAGGCACTTGATTGAAAGTCTGAATCTGAAGGCTTGGGTATTGACTACAGCTTTGCTAACCTAAGGTGATCTGTTCAGTGTAGTTTAAGCTTGCCCAGCCAATTTCTTTTCTTAATGTCCTTCACCCTGCTATTAAACAGGAATCACAGATTGCTGGAAAACCCTTGTGTTTCCTCTGCGTTGGCTGGAGAGAGCCTCAGATTATTTTATCTCTTGAGCTCCATTGTCACTCGAGTTTTCTGCTGTGGTTCTGGTTATTAAAGACTGCCAGTCTGTTTAGCAGGCAGCAACTAATGACCAAGAATTTCTGTCTTTGTTTAAGTAGCCTTTTGGCTTTTGATTGGTTTTATTTGTGTGGTTTTTTGGTTTGGTTTTTTTCTTTTATAGCAATGTGGAGCATTTCATGCATCTTCCTAACAAACAAGGAGCCTGCTGCCAGACACTGATGTGCTGTTCAGATCTGCAGTTCAGGCTTCAGTATTTCCATCTGGTTGATGTGGAGCTGTTTGGAGCTGTTTTGTCTCCCCAAGGACACACAGGTTCCTAGTTGGGAGTCAGGAATGGTGTGATGACCTGTGGATCCCCCAGGGAACTCATACCAAGCTGCTCCAATGGTTTGTTGGCCCAGATGAGCCTTCCTTGGTGTGCCTCTTTTATCCTGACAAAGGTGGCAGTCAAGGTAGACTGTCATTTAATTGAATTTTCTTCTGAAGCTTTAAGTGGGATAATCCTAAAGCTTAGCCTTGCCTCTGAGTGACAGCTAATGGCCTTGGTCACCTGGAGAAGAGGGGATTTTTATTTCTTGGTCTAATCAGCATCTTTCATTCTTTACTGTCTTTGCTCCTGATAAGTATTTCTGACCTGGTTGTCAGAAAAACAGGATTGCTGGGAATACACAGCTCCCTCCCTGAGCAGCCCTGTGCGTAGGCAGAAAGACTCAAAAAATGGCTTTGGAGGTGAAAAAAAGTTACTACCCCGTGCAAATACAGCATTTTTTATTTCCTGAGGGCAGCACACATTTTCTGTTCTCCTCTGCCCTCCTCCAGATATTAAAGCACATTAAAAGGGACAGCAAGGTGTTGATAGTGCAAGACTGCACAGAATGGGATCCAAAGGGAACAAAAAATGTATAAAAAATCGAGCAGCCCTCGATTAGGGTTTGCTGTTCACTTGTTGACCTTTGTAAAAATCTTCTCAGGGTGGATCCCATCTGCCCACCCAGGGTTGGCAGTGCTGGGCAGTCACAGAAAGCTCATGGATTGGCAGTGGGAATGTGAGAGGTGCCATTGGAGGCCCAGGAAAGGTTAAGTGGCTGCCTGGGGCTGCACATGAGTGAGGAGCTGAACAGAGATCCCTGTGCTCTCTTCTGACTGTCCCTGAGGGTCTGAGCTGCTGCCAGCCCAGCCTGTGGGCAGCAGGGAGGAGAAGCACAGAGCCAGGGAAATGCCAGGGCTTGGAAGGGACCTCTGGACATCACCCAGTCCAACCCCTGCCAGGGCACCTTCACCTGGCAGCTTGCACAGGATGGTGCCCAGGCTGCACGGGATGGTCCCAAGCTGCACAGGATGGTGCCCAGGCTGTCCTGTCACTGGACACCACTGAGAAGAGTCTGAGGGTCTGGTCCTCCCCTCCTGTCTCCCGGCCCTTTGGATATTTGGAAGCATGGATGAGATTCCCCCTCAGCCTCCTCTTCTCCAGGATGAACCCTCAGCTCCCCTCAGCTCTCCTCATAAGGTCCCCTCTGTCCTGCAGCATCCCAGGGACACTCTCCAGTCCCTTGGGAAGGGACCTGGCTCCTGGAGGTGAAATGATGCAGAAAGTGGCTTGGGATGAATGAGGAGCTGGGAGACATGGATGAGGAGCAGCAGGATGTGGTGAGAGGTGGTAGTGTCGGTCAGAGCAAAGAGACGACTCAATATGAGTTAGCAACTAAGCTTAATTTTATTAAGCAAATCGCTACATTTATATGGTCTTGGTGTCTTCGTGGCTCATGGTGACTGGCTGCGTGTTGCTGTTCACACCCCTGTTGTCGCGCTGCGATAGGGTGCTGCTCCTCATCCTTGTCCTGCTTTGCTGATCGCAGGCATCCTGTTTGCACCTTTTTATCTGCTATAACTTTCTTCTTCTCAGGGGCTCAGAACTGGTTAAATACACTGTTTATGTGCTGTCTATGGGATGCTTCCCCATCCTGTTATTCTTCTTTTCTGCTGCCAACTCCCTTATCTTTTGCACATAGCTGATCTTTTAATAACCTTGCAGCTGGGCCTCAAGGCCCTGAGCTCACTCTGGCTAAAGCTAATTAGTCAGGATTGCTCACATGTCCGTTTTATTCCAAAAATCTCCCAACAAGTGTCCATGAGCAGAGCGTGGCTTCCCATCTAGTGCTGCCCATTCCCAGGGTGTTCCAAGCAGGTGGCAGCATAAACTTGAAAAAAACAACCTGTGAGAGAGACACAGGAGGGAGTTGCCATCTTGTGGAGGCTGAAGCTCTGGGAGTTTCCATCCCATCCCTGGAGCCATCAGCCCTGTGCTGGAAGCCCACCACCACCTTGGCTGGCTTTGGGGTGCCTTGGCCTCTACTGCTTCGGGGTGGTTTTGAGTTCTGATCCATAGCATGATCTTTGGTTTGGTTCTGACATGGGTTTGTTGATGCTCTCGGTTTCAGAGCTGTGTTACTAGGTTGCTGCCATAGCTGGAATCTTTGGTGCTCTGCAGGCTGAGGAAAGATCAATCATCATTTTGGTCATGACAAGGATGTAGCTGGAAAGGAGGTCGGGTCTGTCTATCCAAGGTTTTAGGGTGCTGATTCACGTGGAGAGCTGGGGGGTTGCTGCTCAATTGAGGTCATTCCCCTTGGCATCCTGGCAGATCCCACACCTCCAAACCTTGCAGAAGCCCCATCTTCTTTCTCACATGCTTTGCATAGCCTCAGGTGGGGTTGGATGCAGATCTGGGGGTGGTTTAGCTCAGTGGGCTGCAGGGGCTGCTCCTGGGAGGCAGCAGGTCAAGGAGCAGCTGGCTGCAGGTCCCTCAGGGCAGCCCAAATCCACAGGAAAGCCTCAGCCACACAATCTGGTCCCTCCCTTGAGGAGGCACAATCCTTCAGGTTTTTCTTTTTGACTGCAAAGATGAAACAAGGTTGATTCTTCCTTACACTTGATGTCAAGGAGGTGTAGTGGGCAGAGGGAGAGGGACACGGTGGGCAATGCAGAATCTCTTTGTTTGGGTAGGGCTGTAAAATATAGTTATTTAAATATTTAAACTTAAGTATTTAATTTTTGGAACATAAACTTTAAAAAGAAGGCACTAAATAAAGGCTGCATTTGTCCCTCTCTCCTTCTCCAGCTGAAGAATTCAGTCAGAATCCCTCTGTATTCTGCACAGAACCCCTGCCTTTATGCTTTCCATCAGGCAGCCTGTCCAGCAAAACACTTAAGCTGGAGGGGTGTCCTGTTGCATGTAATTAGGCTGCTTGTGTGTGGATTGCAGCAAGTAATCAATGATTCCCTGGATCAGCACCAGGGCACTGAGCACCTCACAAAGTTCCCCTCTGTGCAGTGGAGCCCAGGGATTGCATTGGACCTCTGCTCTGCACACAGGAGGCCTGGCAGAAGGTGATGGCTCCTTCCCTGGTGAACACCCTTTTAAAATCCTTAATCCAGAAAAAATCAGGATATGTAGATGTAGCATTAACTCTACTGTGTGATTAGTGACCAAAATCACCAGATACAGAGCAGATGCTCAGCCCTGGGTGTGCAAGAGCACCATGGCCTCTGACTGCTGGTTTCCTTTCTGCAGCCCTGCTTGCTCAAGGAGGAGAATGAACTGAGGAGGTAGTAGTCATATTCAGAAGACATGTTTAAATGTTTTCCTTTGCTCAGCCAGCTCCCTTCCCAGTCCTTGCTGTTGGACTGCAAAATCCAGTCTTAGAGAACCCAGCACCACCCTGCAATGGGAGGTGTCCAGGGCTTGAGTCTCCCTGGAGTGCATGGGCAGGGCCCTGTGTCAAGTGAATGCCACCCCTGCCATAGAACTGTGCATGTGTGGTCATCTCTGTTTATAAAACAGTTTGTTAAGTTACTCACCTTTGAGGCTTGAAATTTTCTTTCTTTGGAAGGCAGGCAAAATGCAGTCCATGGAGGCTCTCTTGGTTTTAGTGGAAACTTTATGGAAATGTTTTCCAAAAAGCCTGCCCTGTGGGTAGTCAGCCAGGTGAACAGTGTGTTTCCTGAGCTCAGAGCCCTGGAGAAAATCTGTCAGTCTGGGAAATCATACATGAAGTGAGGATGTGTGGGGCACAGGGGAGCTTTGGAAGGGGCTGCTGAGGGGGGTGGATACAAGGCACATCATCTGTCAGGATTTGGAAGGACCACAAGGATTATCCTGTGGCAAGCAGGGGTCAGGTCATAGCCAAGACCTAGAGCTGAGATCCCATTCTGTGTCCCCTGGAGGAGCCAAGGGGAGTTGCAGCTTCTGGAGCTGGGAAGGTGCTTAATCACAGAATTTTTTGAGACCAGAATTCAGATGCAGTGTGAGCTGGTGGCAATACCCAGCCTGCTGCTCCAAAGGCAGTGGAAGTGGATGGCAATTTAATGGGATGCTCTAGGCTGGAGCAGCAGCTGGGAAGGTGTTGGCCACTTTTTTCCTCCACTGTGGAGATTTCAGCCTTCAGACAGAAGTCAGAGCCCTGGTGGAGTGGGAAGAAGATAAAGCTGCCCTAGATGGAAAATGGGAAATCTGGGAACTCACTCCATCAAGGAGAGGTTTGGGCTGAGCAGTGCTGAGCCCACATCTTATTTATTGCTGAGCTTTGGTGCTGTGTTTTATTGTAGAAGTTGCAGAACCTGACATGCTAGGACCTTTGAAGAATGGATGTTTTGTTTGTTGTTTTTTTTAATGGATCCTACTGAGCAAGGAATGGATCAGCAGCAGTGATGCTGTGTTGTTTTGGATCTCCTGGGAGTGCCAGAGGGACACCTGGACCTGCAAGGTGGCTAAATCAGAGACAAAGTCCATGGTCTAGAGACTGTGCAGTCTGATGTCCCTCAGAATCCTTAGTGCCATCAGATTTCCCTGTCTCTGAGGTGACAGTCTCAGCTGTGCTCCAGAACAGCAGAGAGGAGAGCTCAGAGCCTGTGTGAGACAGTGGTGAAGAAGAGATGGTGGTAGATAAAGTGTCAAGAAACTTTGCTGCTGCTGAGGACAGGAGGGAGGCTGGAGTCCTGCCCAGGAGGGAACAGTGAAATAATTCTGCTTTCCCAGGAGCTTCTCAGGGAATGGGAGTGTTGTTGCCATGCCAGGGCTGAGCTGGCTACTGCTGTGCCCAGGACTGAAGGGATGAACTGATGGGATTTCAGCTGACTGGGGCCCTGCTGCTGTGGGACCTGGCAGCCATGGGCCAGGGCAGCCCAGACACAGGAGTGGGGGGTAGGGGTTAATTTCTTACTAAATGAATGCAGATACTCAGTGTTCCCCTGCACCCCTGGAGAGGCAGGTTGGATGGATCTCGGATGGTTGGACCTGGTCCAGTAGTTTGGATGTTGCTGTGGATGTTGGCAGGATGTCCCATGTTTCTGGAAGTGGTTCTGAAGGTGGCTGAAGACTTTCTGTTGGGACTTGGTTGAACTGAAGTCTGACAGCCCAGAGCAGCTTTGAGTTCCCATTGAAACCCAATGAGATGGATGGACACATGGGTCTTGTCACTGGTGCCATGTCCTCCGCTCATCCTTCCTCTGAATATTTGGTTTAGGGACCATGTCTGGGACTGAAACCTGGATGTGCTTTCTTCATTCAGTGGCGTACCAAAAGGCACATTTAGTGACCTGCACTGGCAGGACCTTTTTCTGTAGGTATTCCAGCAACAATCCCATATTTTCATTATCTGAGGAATAAATTCTCTTTTTACCCCCACCACACTGAATGTGTCTGTCTACAGAACGTGCCTGCAAAAATCCCTGCAGAGCTTTGGAAATTGGTGGGAAGCCTTCATTGGGCATTGCAGGTAATCACACTACAATATAGATTAGAAACCAAGGAGAGAAAGCTGCTCCCCAGAGCTTTTTGCTGGGACACTCAGCATCTTCTCTAAGTAAGTGAAATTGCAGCTGAGCAAACAGGGACGGGGTCAGGCAGCATCCAGAGCAGCTGGGAGCTGCAGAACAAAACCCTCCCTGCACACCCTGTAAATTGGTCCCATAGGAATTTTGCTTTGAAATTATAATTGACCCAGGGAAGAAAATTATTTCATGGACTTTGAACTCATTAAAAACTCCATCATTCATCTTACGGTTTATTGGTGACACTTAATCAAAAGGAATTTAATGATCTTTCTAACGAATGTAATTCAGTGTTGCTGGGGATGTATCTGCTCCCAAGGATGTGGCACTGACTGTAGGAGTGGAAGGTGTTTGTTAGCTTGGCTTCTTGTGGCTGCTTAGCACCTCAGAGGAATTTCACATGTTTCCCCATTTAGGAACGAGCATTTTGACATCCTCTTTTAATCACAGATTTTTGTGAATTTGTGGAATTCTGCCCATTGTGCTATTTCATATCTTTAAAACCTTATTCGATACCAATGAGACCTAACAGTACAGCAGATTAAGAAATACTTGGAAGATGCTTTTAAAATCAAACTTGGAGTGACACTTTTAAATCAGACTTTGAGTGCCCGTGCTTTAAATTCCAGGATGTCCACAGCACAGCAGGATCTGCCTGCAGCCAGCAACCCCTCCATGTGGCCCTGGGATAGGACTGTTTCCCTAGTCAAGCCATCCCAGAGGGAGTGATGAGTTTTTCTTAAAGGAATTCTGCAGTTTCAGTGACTTCAAGTCATGAATCTGTAGTGTCCTGCCCCCTCCAAGTCTGTTCCTCACTGAATTTTCCTGGTGTTCAGCTCAAGACACTTCAGTATGAGAGAGGATGGTTTCACTCAGCAGGATTGTCAAGGAGATACATTTTGTGGGGAAAAAAAAATCCCACTTCCTACTCAAACTTGAAAGACTTACAAGACCTTGTTTGTAAATGCTTTCTGGCTTCTTGAAGAAGTGATGTGAGACTCAGTCTGTGTACAGCCAGGATGTTTGCTGAGTGCTGAGGTATCCTGGACTTTGGAGAAATGGTTTTTTGCCTCTTCATTTATCTGTACATCACAGGATGGGATGTTTCACCCAAAATCATGCCCCTGAGGTTACAGGGTACTTTAGAAAAGGTGGCTCTAACACTTATCTGCTCTTTTCCCTTATCCAGAAAATAGAAGGGCTTGTAAATCCTTTGGAAATACTTCTGTTACCTTTTTTTTTTTTTTTTTTTCAATTGAGCATTGTCACCTGGCAGTGTTTTCCAGAGGGTGAATAGCCTCAGAGAAAGTCATCCTGGTGTTTTGTTAGGGACTGACCCTGCTCCACTGAAGGGAGTGGAATGGTTACTTGACTTCTCTGAGTGCCTGGCAGGACCTAGAGCTTCGTAAACCACTGAGGCTCCTCCAGAGCAGCTTTTGGGTTCAGTTCATGGACTTTTTGACTGAACTGTGCCAAGGTTTCAGCCTGAGTTCTCCCCAGGTGCTGGTGGTTCTGGATGAGTATGAAAGCTCCAACAGGAGGAAGAGATTCAGACCCCAGACACTGCCAGGCACCAGAGACTGTGCAGGAGGAGATGTCTGACAAGATGGGGATTTTCTTGTGTGCAATAAGCTCAGTCTGCAAGGTTTCCTTTAAGTGGTTTATTACCTCCCACTCCTCCCTGTAACTTCTCTGATGTCTAAAAAAGGTTGTGCTCATGTTAGTGTCTTAGCCAGGAAGGTCTCTAAGTTGTTCTTGGAGATTTTCTCTTCCCAGCCACTGATTTTTTTTAATGAAACTTGTAGGAATTTATATCTAAAATGCAGCAGCATGAGCAGCTGTCAGGTTAGCCAGAAGCAGGTTCAGAATACACAAACTCTCCTGGATTTCATCCTTGATGTGAAGTTTCTCCCTGTGTCCCTCTGCAAGCTGTGATCCTGGGAACCACATGCTACATACAGTAGAGATGAGGAGACAAGAGGTGGCCTAGGGACCCCCACCCATGGCCTGGCCCTGCTCCAGCACAGGGTGTGTTAATGCCCAGATCTCCCTGGGCACAGCTCTGTGTCACCCCAGGGGTCCCCAGCCTCCCACATCCCCCCCTGTGATGCTTCAATCCATCCATTGGGTTCCTGCGTGGCTGCTCCTGATGCCCTGTCCTGTAGGATGCTACCAGCACCTGCATGTGTCACCATGATGGGTCTGGTCCCAGAGACCCCAGCAGTCTCTGTTTCACTGCTTTACTCCTGATACCTTTAAAATAAAATAAAATTCATACTGCCTGCTTGCTGTTAATCCTCAAGCTGGGTGCCTGCGAGTCCACGTGCAGATGTGAGGCTGGAAACCAGAGCAAAAAATAGAAAATTACACTTTTAAAAGAAAAAAAATATATAAATGTATAAATTTCATAAAGTTTCCTGCCCCTGCCTGTAAATCCTGCCTGCACTGGGAAACAGCAGGGCTCCCCTTCTATTTCTAAGCTTCTCAAAATAACAAAAATCCGTCAGTGGCCAGTCCTAAAATTACAGGGGCAAGGGGAGTGCCTGTGGCTGATGGGATCCATATTGTGTGCAGAGTCAGGAGGTACAGGGGGCTTATTCTGTCTGGTGAGGGGAACAGTAGATAGCTGGACATACCTGCTCTGAGCTGAGAAGAAAATTTAGTAGCCAGTGTTTGCCTTAACGCCCATCACCCAAAATGTCCTGCAGGTCCCCAAGCCCTGAGGAGCACTGCTGGGGACAGGGGATGGCTTGTGGGCTACTTGTGGGCTACTTGCTCTGCTGGGCTGGTTTGCCAAAAGCCCTCAGGCTCCATCCCCTGCCCCTGCTGCCATGGGGGGGGTTGGCAGATGCTGTGTTAAGGTTTAAACCTGAATATCACAGCATGGAGATGGACACTGGTGTGTGGGGAAGACCTGAGCCTCTCCTGGGCCATCCCAGCATCAGGAAGATATTTCTTCCTGAACATGGATGAGATAGGATTGACCTGAGGAATGTTTCTGGGGGAGTCATTTGCCCTGCCTTGGAGCAGTGGTTTTGATTTTGGTCTGTTTTCTTGTCTGGATGTCTTTACCCAGACAAATGTTGGTTTTGTGAGAGTGTGACTGATGGAGCAGAGCACAGCAGAGCATCAGCTGAGGGTCAGGCTGGGGGGCAGTGCCTGGTACCCTTCTGGGCTCTGCCAGCCTGGTTCACTGCAGTGAGATTGTCCCCAGAGACCCAGCCAGGTCCCCCTCACAAATCCCTTCACCCTGGGGAAACCCCAACCCACTTATCTTTTCTCTAAACAGAGGGGTTTGTCATCCACACCCATCCCACATTATTTACTCCCACCTTCTGCACAAACCCCTCAGACCTCTTTTGAACATCTCAGGGTTTTTCCAAGAGTAAACCATAAGATAGTTGTGAAGTGTTTGCAAACTTTTCCTTCCCACTTGCTAACCTCCAGGGAGCAAGCAGAAAATTCTCAGTGCATTCAAACGTTAATGAAATGTTGTATTTTGAAAGAAAAGAAAAAAACACAATACCCTCCCCCCCCCCAGATAATGCTGTCCCTTTGCCATCTCTGGTCACTTTGTTCTCTTTATCTTGTTGAGGACCTTGTCCTTTTGCCATGTATTAGTGTTTGTGCTGCTGGATGGAGTATCTGAATTGCTTTAATCAGAAGGTGATAAAGTTTACTCTGGTCTTTGCAGGGCACTCAGTCCCAGTGGGTCAGGGAAACCTCCTCACTCCCTGCAGCTCCCTGAGAGGAGGTTGGAGCCAGGGGGTTTGGTCTCTTCTCTCAAGGAAGAAGTGATGGGATAAGATGAAATGGCCTCAGATTGTGCCAGGGGAGGTTTGGATTTGGATATTGAGAACAATTTCTTCCCTGAAAGTGTTGTCAGGCCTTGGCCCAGGCTGTCCAGGGTGTTTATGGAGTCCCCATCATCCCTGGAGGAATTTAGAAGCCCTGGAGATGTGGTGCTGAGGGACATGAGGTGGTGGTGGTCTTGGCAGTGCTGGGGGAAGGGTTGGATTTGGTTTTCTTAAAGGTCTTTTCCAACTAAAATGATTGTGTTGTTCTGTGGAGATGCCTGAGTGAGGGGTGGCACAGGGTAAGGTCTGTGTTGGACTGGGCACTCAGCCCTCTGAGACAGGACCTGCCTTCTCCTCCTGCATTGTTTGCCCTCACATCCCTTATTCTGGCTTCCCAAAGCAAATGCACCATAAACAATAACCAACAAAGGCTGGAATGTGGCCTTTTTAATTTACAAATTAAAACCCCAGCAGCATAGGATGCATCCATCTGCCTCCTCATGTTGAGGAGGAAAGAAATTGGTGTTCCCATAACCAGACTTACACCTGCTCCTGTTCTCTGATGAGAGAGGGTGCCTTTTGCCCCAGTTTGTACTGGAAAATTTTTTGCTTTTGCTTTTTCCTGATGTATTTTCCCTGCTGGGTTTGGGGTCAGAACAATGTTCCCATCCTGCCCGTCCTGCTGGAGGCAGCACCCTGAGCCCTGGGAGGTACCTGCAGCCCCCAGCTCTGGGAGATGTGGGCTAGAACCTCATCCTCTTCTGGCTTTGTGAAATCCAGACAGGCTCCTGGTGGCACTGGAGCACATCCTGACCTCTTCTGGTCCAGGTTGTTGCTGTGGTTTCAGCACTAAACTCATCAGCTCTCCAAGGTGAAGAAACCCCTATGAGAGCTAAACCAGAGCTGCTTTGGGAAAGGATTATTAAATATTATTTTGTTGTTATTAGTGCTGCAATTCTGTATGTCTGCAGGGCTGGTAACTCATAGCAGCCCCAGGCATGTTCAGGAAGAGAGGGGATTTAAGAGAGAGAGTTTTGGTTAATTGCCAGCCCATCATTAAACCCTGACACCCCGGTAACCTCTCATGGGGAGAGCATAGGATTGGCTGATAACAGTGCCAAAATCCCAGCCACAACCCCACTCCTGTCCAGGTGCCTGAGGTGGATGTCTCTGGGGATGTTCCCAGGTCTTCAGCCCATTGCACTGGTGGGAAAACCAGAGCATGGAGCTGCAGAGGGACTCACTGGAGTCCCAGGGGAACAGGGGAGCAGAAGTCAACTGAGTGAGTCTGGAGCTGGGGCTGTGCTGAGTTTTGGTTTGGTTTTGAATGTCAGGTTGGAAAGGGCCTCAAGGATCCTCTGGTCCAACCCTTCTAATATTGATGTGTTGCGTGAGACGAATCTCGCCGCCAGGCTCTGGAATCTGTCCCCCCACTTCCAGCCTAACCCGTGCATGCGCACCAGGGCCAGCCCCATCCGGGCACAGGCGGGGCGAGCACCAGCAAATCTTGGCACCTGCTGCCTACATTTCCCCCCCTTTTTTTTTTTTTTTTCTTTTTTTTTTTTTTTTTTTTTAAGTTTTTATGGGGGAAAAGATGACAAATACGCGAAGATCTTAGATGCGTGGTGCCTCGTTGTTCAGAGCCGGTGGTACTGGTCTGCAGGGAGAGGTTGGTGAAGACGACGAAGCCGCAGAAGCTGAGGGCCAAGGGCATCATCTGCGAAGCCTGCAGGCTCCTGGGGGAGAAGGCGCCGAAAGCCTGGCACATACAAAGGCCAAGCCAGGTGACGGCGAAGCGCACCAGGGTGAGGCCGAGGCTGGGGAAGCCCAGCCGCACGCACAGCCACCTTGGCTGAGGGGCTGCCCCTCTCTCTGCAGCCTTCCGTGGGGCTCCGCGGCAGCCGGAGGTGCTGCAAGCCGCGGTTTCCGCCCCATCATTTTCCGGTGTTTTGACTTCCTCCAGGGGTGGCGCCGAGGGGGTCACGGCCGGCGTTCTCTCGGGCTCCCCCCCCTCGGAGGGTGGTGCCGACGGGGTCACGGTTGGCGCTCTGTTGGGCTCCTCCCCCTCGAAGGGGGGTGCCGAGGGGGTCACAGCAGGCATTTCCTTTGGGGGGAATGCCTCGCTCTTTCGTAATGGAGCCGCGGCGGTGGCAATTGCCACTTCTATTTCGGCTTTCATAACAGCTAATAGATTGCAAACGACCCGCCAGGTGTTGTCCGCGCCAATAATGTCGCCGTTGGTCTCCTTATAGTGGAGACTTGCCAGCAGATTGTACACCTCCCCCCAGAGGTCCCAGGCGGTCTCAGGACCTGGGTAGCGGGGGGGTTCCTGCCTTTCCGCCTGGGCTACAATCTGCTCAGCAGCGGCGGTGCCGGTAGGTTTGCTTGCATAGGATCCCATCATCGGTTTTACTGATGTTGATGTCGAAGAGAAGAAAGGGTTTCTCTTACCCGAATCTTTCGGGGTATCGAACGGTCTGTGGAGAAGGGTCACTTTCGGACGAAACGCTCGGGGAGACGGTTTAGACCGAAATTGTTGCCCGCATTCTCCACCAGATGTTGCATGAGACGAATCTCACCGCCAGGCTCTGGAATCTGTCCCCCCACTTCCAGGACCACACCCAGCCTAACCCGCGCATGCGCACCAGGGCCAGCCCCATACAGGCACAGGCGGGGCGAGCACCAGCAAATCTTGGCACCTGCTGCCTACATTGATGTTTATCTGAGATGTCTCAGCAGCCCCTTGAGCTGAGACTTCAAACTTTCCAAAGTGGGAGAATCCACCCCTTCCCCTGGGAGACCATTCCCATGTCTGACTTTCCTCATGGGGGAAAAATTTCCCTGTTGTGTTCAAACAGAATCTTCCCCAGGAGCAACTTGTGCCCATTGCCCCTTATCTTGTCCATTGGACTCCTTGTACACAGGGAGTCTCCATCTGCTTTGTAGTTGTCTTTTAGGTACTAGAACATGGGCATAAGGTCTCCTCTAAGCCTTGCCTTCTCTTCTCTTCTCTTCTCTTCTCTTCTCTTCTCTTCTCTTCTCTTCTCTTCTCTTCTCTTCTCTTCTCTTCTCCTCCCTCTCCCTCTCTCTCTCCCCTCCTTTCCATGTGTTCATTTCATCCAGCTCTCTCTCTCCTGGGCCAGCTGCTGCCCTTGGTGGCACTCAAAGCTTCAGGCTGTCTTGGCCTTGGAAAAGTCTTGTCCCAGATGACTGCATCTTCTCTCCTTGGCTGGGATCTCGGGCTGATCTGGGCTGATGTTTCAGGCTGCATCCCAGCTGTGAGGAGCACACCCGCTCCCTGCCTATTTACCACTGAGTGCACTTAGGAAAGAAAAATAAATGCTAAGAAATTACTTCCCTAATGAATAGAGCTGTGTGTGCATGGGTGTAGAGCAGCATCTTACAAGTCCATGGAGGTAATTTTTAGGTCAGAGAATGAAAGTTATAATGAGTAAAATATTGATTTTCCATAAAAGGGTTTTAATCAAATGCCCTGACACCCCAAGGGGGACAGATCTCTGCTACAGCACCAAATTGCACTTCATACACCATCTATTTTTTCAAGCAGTGTATAAATGAGCCTGCCCACTGGATGGATGGGAATTCCCAGATGTACATCCCCAGGAGAGCTGTGCCCAGAGGGAGCCCAAGCCTGGGCTGGGGCTGGGACCAGGGCTGGGACCAGGGCTCCTCATTCCCTTCAGCCCATACACAGGCCTGGCACTGAGGTATTCCTTGAAAGCCCTGGTGGCCATGGTTCTCATGCAGTGAGATTTGGTTTTTCCAGGCTTGTGCTGTGCAGGGAGCTCCCTGGGGATAGCTGAAGTTCAAGGGGCTTCAAACAGAGATAAATTTCAGCATCTGGTCTCGTTTAGACTTGGGTGATGCCTGGGTCTTTCTTGCATGATCTGAATGGAGATCTGGATCTGTAGTTAGTCATTTCTTGATTTTGGATCTTCTCTGAACCTCTTTCCCCAGTCAAGTTTTTACCAGGGGCTATAACTGGTATTCAAGCTACAGATGACTGCCCAGCTCAGTCTCTCCTTCCACCACAAGATATAAACCCCTCCAGGTCTGGGGTTAGATCTCTGCCAACACAGTGGCAGAAAGGATCTTGTTGCTGCTCAGGAGTCAGCTGAGAGGAGCATCAAGGTGATGCTGGTGACCCCATTTCCCTTGAGCCAAATTGTGTTTTGGTGACCCAGGGAAGAGCTTTGTCTTTGGGAGCCATTTCAAGCATTTCTGGTAGCCAGACCTTCCAATGACTTGTGCTGGTACCTTTTTGTTTTCATTGCTTCCATATTTCCTCCTCACCCTTTTCTTCTGTCTCACCTCACCCAGCCTTTGGAAAATTCTCCTTTATTTGTTATGCTTTGGCTTAAATCAAACCTCCCTGGCTTGGAAGGAGCCAGAAATTATTAGCCCTGGGGAATCAGTATTCTGGAGGTGCATTGCTTGGGTCTGAGTCCTTATTTATCCATGGGGAGGAGATGAGGGTGAGCAGTGCTTGGGGCTCCTTGTCCTGCCAGGAGCATCCTCCTGGCCCAGCATCACCTTCCCAATGGAGTGGGCAGGATCCTGCCCGGTGTTCTCTGAGCTGCTGTTGGTTTGATCAGAGCAGTTTGTCCTTCCCTGTCACACATCAGTTCTGTGGCAATGGCTCATTTTTCTTGGCTGTAAGTGGGACTGCAGCAAACAGATCACTTGTCCTGCTCTTCTCTGCTGATGAATCTCACTGCTTCCCTCCTGCTCTCTCCGGGTTCCCTCTCTCCTCTGCTCCCCAATATATTCTACCACTGCTCTGTGCTCTCTAAATCTCACCCCAAACACACAGAGTTTTCCAAGCAATCCATCAGGTGACATTGCTGTCCCTGTCAGAGCCAAGGGGAAGGGTGCCCCGAGCAGGAGAATTTCTCTGCTGGGGCTGGGATGGGGGCAAGCAGGGTCCATGCACACTTCCAGGGGTCACAGAGAATGGGAGAGACACAGGGGACACCTCTGGGATCCCCCTGGGGAGAAGGGGTCCCTCTGTGCTCTGACAGTGGTGGCCAGGGCCACCTGGAACTTGGAATGGGTTGGAGTGAGTCCAGAGGAGGCCCTGGAGCTGCTGGGAGGGCTGGAGCAGCTCTGGAGCCAGGCTGAGAGTTGGGGGTGTTCAGCCTGGAGAAGAGAAGGGAGCAATGGGGAGACCTTAGAGCACCTTCCAGTGCCTGAAGGGGCTCCAGGAAAGCTGGGGAGGGACTTGGGACAAGGGCCTGGAGGGATGGGATGAGGGGGAATGGCTCTAAGGTGAAAGAGGGGAGATTTCGATGAGATATTAGGAAGCAATTCTTTGTTGTGAGGGTGCTGAGCCCCTGTCCCAGGGTGCCCAGAGAAGCTGTGGCTGCCCCATCCCTGGCAGTGTTCCAGCCCAGGTTGGATGGGGCTTGGAGCACCCTGGGCTGTGGGAGGTGTCCCTGCCCATGGCAGGGGTGGCACTGGGGGAGCTTTAAGGTCCCTTCCAACCCAAACCCATCCATGACTCTGTAGTTATGATGACCAGGATGATTATATTGTATTTCAGTTGTTAAATGATTTTTATCTCAAACCAAAAACCCCTTTCTGATTCTCTGCCCCATTCCCCCAGGGGTGGGGGGAAGTGAATGATGTTATTTTGCTCTGTGTTATTTTGCTGCCTGCTGGGTCAAACCATGACAGGCATCAAGTCAGTTTTTATCACATCAGGGTATTTAAAACTTTTTTTTCCTTCTTCCAAAGGAAGAACTCATAAGCAGTCGTGTTTCTCTTTCTGGCATTATTCTGGCATTTTTCCACAGCTCTGCCTGGCCAGCTGACCCCTCAACTCCTGAGCAGAGACGAGTAAATACCATTTACTTCCTCCAAAGTTACTGAATTTCTTAACGTGTCTCCAGGGCTCACAAAAGTTCTGTCTCTCCCTGGTAGCCCATTTGGTAGGACAGGGCTCTGCTGATCATCCCTTGTGTCAGGGGGTGAAACCCTCACCCCTTGAAGCCCACAACAACATGTGCAATGTCAGAAAAAAGGGGGGATTTGGGGTTCAGTATAAAGTGGTGAGGGTTTGTTCATGGCTGGAAGTCACCTTGATGAAAAGCAGCCCCTAAGCTGCTGTATATAATGTCTCTAAGATCATAAATGCCAATCAGCTCACACATATGGAATATACAGCCTGTCAGAGGGAAGCCAGAGCATTTTACAGTATGATCCTATGCTGGGTTTATGGAGGCAATAAGAGTATCAATAAACTCTGATGTTTGGAGCACAGGTTTTAACTAAGAAATCTGAGCAGTGAAACAGCCACTTGGATTAAGACCTGAAAAACCCATGGTGGGTCCCAGGGCCCCACAACACCAGATGCTTGCACCCATCCTGATGTCTGGCTTCACCCATGCCCTGGGGAAAAGGCTTCACCCATCCCTGTGCTGTCTGCAGGAGGCAGGGGGGGAGCAGAGTACCTGGTACCTGGTACCAAATGCAAGGTGCTGGAGCAGAGCACCAGGCCAGGAACCAACCCACTTTTGGGAAGAAGAAACTCTGGAAAGTCCTTGAGCTAATTGTGGAAAACTAACTGCATCCAAAATCATAGAATCCTGGGGAGGTTTGGGTCGGAAGGGACTTTAAAGATCACGTAGTCCCAAGCCCCTGCGTGGGCAGGGACATCTCCCACTACACCAGGGTCACCCCAAGCCCCGTCCAACCTGGGATGGAACAGGGAGAGAAGGCTCTGAATCCTGGGGAGATCCAAGCAGGCAACAGCTTGAGGAAGCATTGACAGTCCTGCCTTTGGCTGTGGCAGAACTATTTCTGGTCACACACCAAGGAAAACAGAGAGAGTTTGGAGACAACTCAGTTGTAAGAACTATTCAAGGATCAGCAAGCATAACTTTTTTACAAAATCTTGGTCGACAAAGAAGTTACCCAATGACTTGTCCAGGGCCTCCAAGTGCAAACAGAAAAGAGAATTTATCCATATGCTGGACCAAGCCATGGCAGCTCCAGTAACAGGAAGATCAAGCCAGACAAACTCAGGTTCTGAGCAAGGTACAAGTGGGTAATCACCTGAGACACTGCTTGTTCTGACAGATTCTCTGTGGCTTTTAAAGCCTTTCCTAAAACCCCTGCACCATTCCCATGCCAGGCTGATACAGAATTCAGGCAATCCCACGGCCTGATTTATAAAGGTGGTCAGATTAAGGGTAATTTGACTTAATAAATTTATTCAGCACCTTATCATCCACATGACTGCTCATGCACATGCTGCATTTGTTTTGCTCCCGTTTCACTGCCAGAGGAGCTCTCCTCCCTTCACCTCCACCAGGACACAGTGCTGGAAGCAGGAGGGGATCTGGTTACCTTGCTAAAGCTAATGTTAGTTGTAATACTTAATCTAGACCCCTAAAATCTGTAAGAACGTGCCTTTGGCTGTTAAATTTAAAGTTCCCCCATTTAAAGGATGCTCAGGTTCTCCTTTCAGTTCTTTTTGAAGTTAAATCCACATTTTCATTCATTTTTTGTCAGTCACTGTTACCAGGTGAGCCCTGATTTCAGCCCAGCACCAGAGATGCTGTTGGCATCACTCAAACTCTGCAGGAAGAGGCACTTGGGTGTTCTGTTCAGCCCAGTTCTCACTCAGTGTCAGGAAAACCCTGTTAGCTGATGCTCCAGGCTGGCAGATGAGAATGGGAGCTCTGAACTGCTCCTTTCCTCATGCTCTGGGACCAAGATCCAGGCTGAGAGAGTTGGGGGTGTTCAGCCTGGAGAAGGCTCCAGGGAGACCTCAGAGCCCCTTCCAGTGCTTGAAGGAGCTCCAGGAAAGCTGGGGAGGGAGCTGGGACAAGGGCCTGCAGGGATGGGATGAGGGGGAATGGCTTTTATCTGGAAGGGGGAGTTTAGATGAGATGTTAGGAAAGCTCCTATGGGATAATGGGACCTCAGAGCTGGCAGGACACAGAGTCTGGCTCCCAGCTGAAGGAGACAGGAAAGGCAGGTGGGAGTTTGTGAGCTGCCCACAGCTTGCTGAGAGGTGGCAATGTCCCCATCCAGGCAGCCACTGCCTCCAGGGTCATCCTTGTGCTTCCCTGCCACACTTTTGCTTTGTTGGTGTGTCCTGTACCTGCCAGGCACAGCCAACCTGACTGCCAAACTCTTGACAGTGCTGCTGGAAACTGGGGCTGCCAAATCTGTCATCTTTGCTCAGGAAAAATTCCCTAGAATTTGGGATTGAGTTGTGCTAAAACAAAAATCTGCCGTTGCCAAACCAAAGGGCTGGGTGGGCTTCTGCAGAAGCTACAGGAGTAAAGCATGGACTAGGCGATTCCTGCCTTACCACATTTCAGGTCAACCCTTTTGAGTTCATTGTTCATCTGAGCAACAAAAGCCTCTGCAAATGCCACGATTCACTTGATTTAATCCTCCAGTGTAAGCCTCTGGGAAACACAGAGCAGCTGAATGAGGAGGAGCTGGGCAAACAGAACCATCAGATAGGTACAGATGTCAAAATTACAGCTGAGCTCACATTTTGCCACCTTGACACTCTGCATGGACTGTGACTTGAGCTCATCCCATGGCATTTGCTGCCTACGAAGGGCAGCACAGAGCTTCTGGCCCTGTCCCCTGCTGCTGCTCCACACTGCAAGGAGATGGATGGTCCAGGATGGTCCATCTGGAACCTGCTCTGACTGAGATTGGTACAACTCCAAGAAGCTGGGAGAGGAAAGGGACTTACAAGGGGTTTAGAAAGAGATCTCTTTCTTCTGGCTTTTGAGTCCTGAAACCATTTGGTCTTGCCCTTCCTAATTCTGCCTCCAGCAGAGGTGTCAGAGCAGAGCTACCACAGCAGGGAGCAGGAGGGCATTAGGCAGGAGCAGGGGGAGGTCCCCACACCTTTACAAAGCTCCCTGCTGCCTGGCTCTCTCCTGACTAGAAAGATTAAGGGGATCTAAAGCTTACAAATGATGAGGCAGGGAAGTGAAGGGCTTTAGAAACACCAAGGTCTTAATTTATAAGGGACGTTTAAAAATGAATGGAGGGAGGATTCTGTCCCACAGGAAAGTGGGAAAAATTATTCTGAAGCGAGGTTATTTGAGCAGTAAAATGGCTGGCTTATCCTGTGTGGAACTACTCATGTATATTTTACATGGTGCAGAGCCAGAAGCTGCTCTCATCTGATCCTCTGCAGATTAAGTGAAGAGAGTGGATGGGGTTAGAAGATGGGTGGAGAACACGATGGGTTTATGAACAGGATGAATAAAGCCCTGCCAGAGTAAGGCTGGGAAGCAGGTTTCCAGATGAGTAGTTCATTGACTAAGAATTATATTTTAGGTTAGGCTGAACACTACTCCCCAAACACACAGAAGTCCCACTGGAGCACTTGCAGAAGGATGAAAGTGCAGATCCCTTCTTTTCCAGACACAGGGGCAGTGTTTTGGTCCAGCAGCAGCATCACCCTGCCCAGCTCCCTCCTTTCTTCAACCCCCCCTGCCCTATGAGGGCTGTGCCATTTCTCACTGTTTGCTTAGGAAGGTTTAGTATCCAACCCTGGTTAAACCAAAACCTAACTGAGCCTGTGGAAAGCAGGGTGTGGAAAGAGCTCTTGAAGGCTTTCCAGAGCAGGGTTTACAAGTCAAGAATACATTCTTCCCTCTCCATTCTCCCCAGGCAGAGATCCAGCTGAAAGGGCAGGGGCACAGTGGTGCTGAGCAGCTGGAGGAGGCTGGAGGATCCTGCCTTGGGTACAGGTTCCCAGATCTCCTCTTCTGCTCCTGCAGGTTTCTATTTAGCTCTGAATGCAGCTCCCACAGGTGAAGAAGCAATTCCCAGTGCAGGTGTCTTTCCATGCTGGTGCTTTCAGGCATGGTTTCCTTCATCCTCAGTCCATGCTGGCTTGTGCATCCCAGGTAACACCAGGGAACCAGTGTGTGCCTCCAGCCTCCTCACCTGGGTTTGTAGGGGCTGTCTCCAAACACCTACCAAGCCTGTCTACAGCTACAGCACTTCCAGAAACACCCCCAGACCTTCAGAGCCCAACACCAAAAGGGACTCACAGAAGACCCCTCAGCACCACTGAGCTGTCTGAAAAGGCCCCAACCCCTGCAGGTATCTGCTCTGCCTGGGGGGCAGAGGATGCAGCCCCTGGTGCAGAAGGGATGCTCTGAGTTTGTGTGCCCACCACCAAGGAGCACCCAGGTACCCAGGAGGGTAAGAGGGAGCTGCATCCACCCAGGGCTCAAGGGACTTTCCTGCAGCTGCCTCACTGCTGCCCCTCTCCAGGCAGAGCAGCTGCATGATGCTGATGTACATCACAGAGTCCACCCTTGTGAGATGCAAGGTGGATAAGATGGAAACCAGGCTTGGCTGGCTGAAGGCACCTCCCTGAGCCACAGAACATTGGTACAACTGAATCTGGTCCCTGCTGGTGTCTGTGCCACGGGCAGATGGGGGCTGTGGTAGAAGGGAGATCATCTACAAGCCCTGGAGCTCCTCTGAGTTCTCCAAGGGCCTGGATCAGGAGGAGGAGAGGCAGTGTGTGCCAGCCAAAAAATCCTTCTGAAATGACTTTTGATGCATCTAGCACCAACTTACCCCTTGCCTAGCAGAGCAGAACTGGAGTCACACCTTACTTCTGCTAAAATCCACCCAAAGTCCAGATACTTGGGTGCAGAGCAAGCACTAAAGGTGACATCAGAAGGGAAGCAGCAAAAGAGAAGGATTTGCCTGTCTCTAATTAACCTTGTGACACTTCTGAACTGCTGCCAGCCTGTGAGGTGCACAGGAGAGGTTTTAAACGGATTCAGGAGTTTTGTTTTCATGCAGACACATCCTGATTTTCATCACCCAAACTCTATCTCCTCAGCCTGGTTGAGCTGATCTTCTCTTCTGTGGGATCAGCCACTTCCATGGCTGGGTGAAGGCTCTTCCTGATGCCACTCACAGCTGGGGGGTACCTGCACCCACCCAGGAGCACCCAGTGGGTGCTGGTGCCCACCCTGCAGCACCCCAAGGGCCATGCTGTGCCCTCCTCTGTTCCAGCACAACCAACCCACTGCAAACAGCTCATTTCCATCTTGTTTTGAAGCAGCTACAGGGTTGCAGGGAGGTACAAACTGTGACACATTTTTTATGTAGCTCAGCCTCCCCTGCTGTGTCATAAACCATCCTGGAAACAGGGCCATGCCAGAGGGTATGAACTGCGGTATTAAACCTGTTAATCTACTTATACTGCAAAAAAATCCACCCTATGCAAAGTTAAGAGAAATTAAGACAGATTAGGGCTGTTAATGGAATTCAGTGCTTTCAGGTGTTTGGTTAAATGACAAAATCCCAGCAGGAAAGCCTGAAGCTGGGCAGCAGGGATGCTGCTCCCCTGGGGTCTGCCTGCAGTCCTCAGCAGCCTGACCATGGGCATAAGGTCTCTGGAGACAGATTGTCCCCAGATTTACCTGCACTGTGCTTTGCAGACAGGGGCTGTTTCCTAATCTGGGCTGTGGTTGTGTCCTGCAGAAAAATCCACAACCCCCATCACCAACCCCTGTAGTCCTCCTGCTCTGGCTCTTGTTACCCTTGTTTTGGAGGTGGGGGAACCTTGCTGCTCTCTGTCACTTGCTCCTGATTTATTTCTAGGGTGATGATCATCCACCTCCAAACAGCCTCTGGCTGCCACAGGGGACTTCCTCCTGGGGAGTTCAGGGGTGTGAGGGCAGTGGTGTCCCCACAAGGGAGATGGGCACTATGGGGCCAGAGGAGCAGCATCTCCTTCATCATCCTCCTTCATCATGAGATCATGAGATCAGAGAATGGTTTGGGTTGGAAGGGACCTTAAAGCTCCCCCAGTGCCACCCCTGCCATGGGCAGGGACACCTCCCACAGCCCAGGGTGCTCCAAGCCCCATCCAACCTGGGCTGGAACACTGCCAGGGATGGGGCAGCCACAGCTTCTCTGGGCACCCTGGGACAGGGGCTCAGCACCCTCACAACAAAGAATTTCTCCCTAATATCTCATCGAAATCTCCCCTCTTTCACCTTAGAGCCATTCCCCCTCAGCCCATCCCTCCAGGCCCTTGTCCCAAGTCCCTCCCCAGCTTTCCTGGAGCCCCTTCAGGCACTGGGAGGTGCTCTAAGGTCTCCCCATTGCTCCCTTCTCTTCTCCAGGCTGAACACCCCCAACTCTCAGCCTGGCTCCAGAGCTGCTCCAGCCCTCCCAGCAGCTCCAGGGCCTCCAGTGGGCTTCATTTCAATAACAGCAGTGCTCACAGTGACAACAGAACACACAAATAAAGGATGCACAGAGCCACTGCTCTCCACCCAATGACCTGATCATAGAATTGTTGTGGTTGGAAACAACCAAGTCCAACTGCTAATCCAGCACTGCCAAGGGCACCACTAAGCTGGATCCCTGAGCACCACATCCAGACACCTTTTAGACCCCTCCAGGGTGGTGACCCCGTTTTGGGCAGTTGCTGTCTCAGCAGTTTGGCTTTCCCCTCTCTCACCCTCTTCCCTAAGTTGGTGTAAACCAATATTTTTTACAGCAAACACTCTTTCCTCTATTGCTGCCAAAGTGTGTAGGGTACTCGCTGCTCTTCTCCGCTGCAAAGGTGGGGTGGGAGTTGTGTTTTGCAGAATCAAAGCAGGTTTCATGCTATCACCTGGTGCCAGGAGAAAATGCTGCTTACTGGTGGGTTCCCAGCAGAGTTATTAAATGTGAATGCCAAGTGCTGCCCCTTTGCCATTTCCTCTTCCTCCTGCAAAGAATAAAACCACTATCACTTTGACCTAACAAAATTAAAGTCTTGTGGATGGACAGGGGCTAGGAAAATACTTGAAAATATAATTTTCTTGATTTCTCTGCCTCTCGTGTCAGTGTTGAGCAGTAATGAGTTCCTAAGCAATAACTGTGTGTTGGGAGAGGTGTTGGTGTGGTTCAGGCTCCTCCATAAAATATAAATGCATCACATGATCCAACCTCCTCCTCACCTTTTCCAGAATCAGACTCTGACAAGACAATTAAAATTGTTTAGTCTGGAGAAAAGGAGGCTGAGGGGAGACCTTGCTTTCAAAGAAAAGGTGTAGTTAGATGGGGGTTGGTATCTTTTCCTAAGCTACAAGCAATAGGACAAGTGGAAATGGCCTCAAGTTGTCCTTGGGGAGGTTTGGATTGGAGATTAGGACCCAGAAAAAAATTTTTTTACCCAGAAGGGTTGTCAGGTCCTGGCCCAGGGTGCCCAGGGAAGGGCTGGAGTCCCCATCATCCCTGGAGGGATTTCAAAGCCCTGGAGATGTGCTGCTGAGGGACATGGGGCAGTGCTGGCCTTGGAAATCCTGGCTTAATGGTTGGATTCAATGATCTTAAAGGTCTTTTCCAGTCAAACCCATTCTGTGACTTGGTGTATGTCAGGGGTTTATCAGTGTCATGGCTCTGGATCCATTACCAGCACCCTTGGGAAGTAGAAGCTGAGGGAAGGGTGAAATGCCACCAGAGCAAACCATGAAGATTTCACAAACCAGACTGAATTCCCCATTGAACTTTTTCAGCTTCAGTTCATCAAAGAGCTAGGGCTCAGCCCTGGGCTGCCAGCACAGCAGTGCCATCAATTCCCTCCTTAGTTATTAGGAGGTGCCTGGTGGAACAGAGCAGCACAATTTGCACCCAGCTCATTTA
Source organism: Heliangelus exortis (assembly GCF_036169615.1). NCBI lineage: Eukaryota > Metazoa > Chordata > Aves > Apodiformes > Trochilidae > Heliangelus > Heliangelus exortis. The sequence goes on along the minus strand of NC_092437.1, from coordinate 15,659,366 downwards.
GCAGATGAGCACTAACAAGAGGCAGCCTGTGAGGGTTGGTTGCTCAGGGTTTATCTTTTCAGGTCAATAGAGGGTTCCCTGGGGAGGTTCATCATCCAGCAGATTGGAACAAGCCCTGGGCATCCAAGAGCTGAGCCCAGGGCTCCAGGATGTGTGTGCTGCAGCAGGAGCAGTGTGGTGCCTGAGTTCCTGGGGATGAAAAGGATGCAGACAAACTCATCCAGGCAGGGCAGGAGGAACTCAAGGTTATGAAAATTAAATCATTCTTCTTCTTTTGCTTTTCCAATGACTGCTACTGTTAAAATGAGTAATTGTGGAGCAGCCGTGTCCAGACTGCTCCATTGCTGCTCACGGTTCTTGGTGATTGTCAAAGATGCTCTGTGCAGCAAGAAAAGCAAACAGCAGCTGGAAGTCATGCTGGCTGGGAGGGTCTCCAAAGACCTGTGGGTCAGTGGTGGTCGACACAGTCCCAAGCAGCCATTTTTGCTGAGAAAAGCTGAGATTTGATAGGGTAAAACAGGATAAAATCAGGTTAACAGGAGGAACTCCTGCCTGCTTCTCTGTGGGGTCAGGGAGGGTGAAGGAGAGCTTGGCAGGTTTGGAAGGGGGGGTGGACAGGGCACCCCAAGGCAGGGCTTGTCACCCAGCAGGCACCTTGTTCCTCTCTGCTGGGGTTGCAGGCAGTGGTTGGGTGTTGGCAGTGACATGGGGCACAGTGTTCTGCTCCATGGTGACAGCCCCACCACTGCAGTGCCTCAGCCCTGCTCTGCTGTGGCTCCTCCAGGACACCCCCAGTGGGCTCTGAGGAAGAAAAGCCTGGGCAGAGGCTCCTTCTTCAGATTTTTGTGGTAGATTCTGGTGCCTGGGAAAGCAAGCTCCCTGCACCATGCCCCAGGAATGAAAGCCAAGCAGCAGTAACTTCCACGAGCCATTACCCACCTCACAGAGGAGGTTAAGTGTGACGAGGGCCAAATTGCTGTTTAATGGGATCTAATTGATTTTATAAGCTGTTTGTTGTGTTAACAAGAAGCTCTGCACAGGTTCTTTCTCCATGGTTCATGTTCCTCCTCCCAGTGCCATGAGAATGAGCTGTCCTGAGCAGGAGGTGGGGTGCAGGGGGTGAGCCAGGTTCTGATCCCTGAGTCCTGTGCCTTCAGGGCTTTGTGGCTGCCCCAGGCTCCATTGGAAGAGGCAGACAAGGCACCACAATGCTTGGCACTAACTGCATCCTTCACAACTGTGCTGCAAGCAAGAAAAACGCTCAAGCTGGTTCTTTTCTCTGAGTTTTTGACCAGGCTACAGAGATGTCCTGGCCCTGACGTGCCACCCTACTCCATCCTGGTGGCCCCAACCTCAGCTCCTGCAGCCCTGAGCCCTGTGTCCTGCTGGGGAAGCCAGGAGCTGTTCCACCTCCCCAGAGAGAGGTCTGAGGTGTAACCAGCCCTGGGGAAGGCTCAGGGGGTGGCAGCAGTGGCCTTCACACCTCCATGGGGATGTTCCGCCCAGCTCCTGCCCAGCCCAGCTCTGAGTGATGGTCCCACAGCTGTGTGGGACATCTGAGCTGCTTTTTGTCTGCAGATTCAGTGGGTTCCTGGTAATTGGAACATGGCAGCTCCCAACACATAACAGATGATAACAGCAGCGGAGGGAATTTGTCATTGCTTCACACTCCTACGGCAAGAAGGGCTCATAAGTCACAGCTGACAAATCTTTTAATGACTTTTAAACTTCATTTATGGAAAAGAATGGCCGTAATCAACAAACAATGATGGGTTACTAATCTTTCTGTATTATTAAAAAAGGCATCTCTGTCTTTAGCCTCCTCTGTGGGAGTGTGTCCAAGGGAAAGGTGATGCTGGAGCAGGGCTGGCAGAGTGGAGGGTTGGAAACAGCATCCAGGGGCAGCCCCATGAGTCCACGTGGTCCTGAGGCATCACTCAGCATCACGGTGTGCAGGGTGCCATGGCCATACTGATGGAGGGGGAGAGCAGCAGACAAGGTGCTTTCATCTGTGGCTTTGGTCCAAAGCCCCCTAGGGACACTGGAAGGGTCACCAAACAATCAGTCACCTCAGGGGTTCAGGCAAGCCAGTTCTGGGCTCAGCTGCTTTTCAGGTCTCCCCCTCTCTGAGATCCTCTCCTTGGGCTGAGGGTGTCTGGCCAGGCTCTGGGGAGCCCCAGAGTTGCCATTTAGTCGCCCAAACCTCAGAAAATCCCAGTGCTAGAGAAGTCAGGGCCCACATCCCAGCGACTTTACAGACATTCATCTGAATAATTTATAGCATTCTATACGGAGAGGAGAGGAGAGGAGAGGACAGGACAGGACAGGACAGGACAGGACAGGACAGGACAGGACAGGACAGGACAGGACAGGAGGGGACCTGCTCCCTCCACCAGCACAGTCCCTGGGAGAGAGCACCTGGCTTCAGTGACACCCATGATATTGAGTCCCATAGCAGGTGGGGGGACACTCAGGTGGTTTTCTCTGTAGGAAAACACAGAGAAGCATTTGGGAGGAAGAGTCTGATCTGGGTCCCAGAGGGATTCCTCTGATCTGCAGGTGGTGGCTGCTCCCAAAGTGGCCTCCTCAGCTCTGGATTTGGCCAGGTCTCCTGGTGGCTGAGGCTTTGCTAAAATCCCAGCAGCAGGAAGCACGGGGTGATGTGGAAATATCAAACCACATCCATAGCCCTCAAGGCT